>NC_134490.1:85768390-85950698 GCF_040206685.1 Ascaphus truei
ATCATCTATCCCCCCCATGCCCCATCATCATCTCCCCCCCCATGCCCCATCATCTCCCCCCCCCCCATGCCCCATCATCTCCCCCCCCCATGCCCCATCATCATATCCCCCCCCATGCCCCATCATCCTCTCAGCCTCTCTCCCCCCCCTTGTCCTTACCTTATTCCAGGCAGGAGGCAGTCTCACAGACGTCTTTTGCAGCTATCTCAGCTGTTGGCTCCGCCCCCGCTGTCCTCCCACACAAGGCACGAGTGCAGATTGACTGCACCCGGCCACCGTACGCCTCCAGCCCCTGCAGGACAGATTTTTCTTCCGCCCGTGCTGCTCGCTTCCCCCACACCCACGCTCGCTTCTCCCGCGGCCAAAACTTTTAACCGCCGCCCACGCGCTCGCCGACACACACGACCGCTGCGCTGGTTGTGAGCGGGCCGCAAAAATATCCGTTGCGGGCATGTTTGACATGCCTGCCCTACAGCATTAATCCTCTGGGGCCGGGATTACCGTGGTCGTGTTACCCCGGGCGGCTATGGTACAGGAGACAGTCTTGCTACATCTCTATGCCGGTATACACGTGCATGTGTTCCGCTCCATGTCCATCACGATGCCAGTAAAGAATACGGGTTCACTCTTTGGGAAACCGTTTAGGACCCCTGATACAGCAATGTCGCTGCTTCATGAATAGTATATTTAAGTATGTCTCTTGGAAGAATCATTGGACTTTGTATCACGTTTTGCTGTGAAGCACTGAAGTGTGAATATTTATTCACTTTTCTCATAGTATGTGACGTGCCACCGTATTCTCCTTGTAACCGCGTGCTATCCTGGGAGCCACTAGCTTATTTTAAAAGACACATTTCTTTTGTAATCAAGTCATCCGATTCTTAAACCCAAATGCCTACGGCACGTTGTACGTCTTGGCATTTTGGCACTGAATGAGTTAAAAGTGTTAATGCTCGTGAAAAGTTGTGTGTATTAAGTTGCAAAGTGGCTAGTACAAGTTGTAATGGCAGGAATGTGTGTTGGCAGGGATAATGCACCGAGATGTAAATAGTTTAGTATTTGGGTAATTCAAACTATTCAAGTTCATGCCCTTTTGATCTTTTGTTTCTAGATTTCAATACACATTAAAGGAGACCAGACAAACTTAATGGTCAGGCATATATTTGTCCATAGTATGTGTAATCTTTCATTAACTGCATTACACTCCAAATAAAACTAGGAAAACACTCATTTTTTTTATACTGCTTTGTGGGATGAGCGATTAAACCTGATAGGATAAAGATTCATAACACAGAAATTTTGGCACCAAATTGACAAAAGTGGGTCAATCTTCAGTTAAAAATGATGTCTGGCTAATTTAATTCTCACACTATTGTGTGGTATTATACGAGCCTAGAAATAAGCCTAGTTTCCACTGACGGTCGAGGAACCGACAACCAAGTTGCCCAGAAAGGCGGCTTTTGTCTGTCACAACGATCAAGTACTGTCTCGAAGTCTAACACAAATGTAAACACTGAATATCACTTTAACACTCACATTATTGTGACTTCAAAAGAAAAATGTTCCATATAATATCACAAACTGCAAAACACTCCCATGTAACAATCCCATTCGCAACACACTGTCAGAAAGTTGAAAAACAAAAAAACACACAACTCATTATTCTCGAGACGCCCGTGATGTATGAACATAGTTACATAGCTGTTGAGGTTTATAACTAGATACGTCCATCACGTTCAACCTCTTTTAAACGGTAGATACTTGTGTAGCCCCTCTTATGTACACAATCTGTGTTATGGTGGGGCCCGAGTCCGCCCTCCCTTAGTACCCCATAATCGGACGCACCATGCGAGAATTGGAATAGGTTTTCTGGCTGTCTGTTATCCAGTTGCGCCAACACAGCAATTATCATGATCCGCCTTTTCTGATGACCGATTCTCCTCGCGCCAACTTCTCGCCTTTCGTGCCCTTCGCTTTCTCTCTCCTTGGCTAGCGGTCTCCTACAAGTCTCCTTTTCCACCTCTGTGAGTATAAGGCTGTTTCTCTTAAGCCCAGTGGCGGATTTCCCGTTAGGCCAGGGCCTAGGGCGGGAAAATTTGGTGTGGCAAAAAATTTAGCCTCCATATACTTATGCGGCGCTATCGGCCCTGATGGGAAGTCACTAAGCTGTGGCGGCCGACTCCTTACCTGCCGCCCTTCTCCTGAATCGCATTGTCAAATGGCGCCGCGGATTTCAACGTGATGTCACGTTGCAATGTGACATCGCAGCATAAAATAACGTCGCAATACCATGGCAACACGGCACCGTAGACTCCACGTTGGTGACTATTAGGCTGCGATCCAGGGGGAGAGTGGGGAGCGGCAGCAAGGAGGCGGCCTTCACAGCTAAGTGCCTAGGGGCGGCAGATTTTCAAATCCGCTGCTGCTTAAGCCCCTCTCGCTGTCAACGGGGCTGTCTCTCTGTGTGCCTCTCAGCCTGTCACTCCCCATCTTTGTCTATCCCAGATTGACAGCTGATCTCAAGATTCTTTCCATTTTCTAATTATCCAATCCCATATCTCCTGTTTTGTCAGGGACCATGTCTTATTCCTTATCTCACCATGTGATAGGGGGAGCAGATTAATTCTGTATTGTACGCAGTATACATATATCTGCAGCAGGGGCAACATTTATATTTACAGGCATACCCCACATTAATGTACGCAATGGGACCGGAGCATGTATGTAAAGTGAAAATGTACTTAAAGTGAAGCACTACGTTTTCCCACTTATCGATGCATGTACTGCATTGCAATCGTCATATACGTGCATAACTGAAGTAAATAACACATGTGTAACAGGCTCTATAGTCTCCCCGCTTGCGCACAGCTTCGGTACAGGTAGGGAGCCGGTATTGCTGTTCAGGACGTGCTGACAGGCACATGCGTGAGCTGCCGTTTGCCTATTGGGCGATATGTCCTTACTCGCGAGTGTACTTAAAGTGAGTGTCCTTAAACCGGGGTATGCCTGTACAGTATATTGACCCTGAGGAAGGCAAACACACAGAACCCCAGTGAGACATTGTCCTGACCAATAATGGCAATCAGATTTCTCCCTGGATCAATATCCTTCCCACGTTTACTTATTTGGTGTATCACTGTATACCTTTCCTTTGTAAGTCCAACATTTTTTTTGAAGTGACACTCCTTTGCTGGCACCTACCTAATTCTCATAGGACTAAACCTCCTTGATGGAGACAAAAAAGCATCACTATCAGGCGCGCGCACCCTTTGGCTCAGAATCCTCACACCACTAAAAGTCCTGCATGGAGACGAAAAAGCAATCAGGTGCATTCACGAGCGAGCGCTAGCCCCTTTCCTGATGCACGCACGGAAGCAGCCAGCACAGCGTGCACAGATGCAGCCGGCGCGGCTCGCGTGGAAGCGGCAAGCAGGCAACGCCACTCGCAGAGAAGTTTAACTTACAACGTGCGTGCTCGGCAGACACCCAGTCTTTTTGTTTTTTTGTTGAAGATACTTATTTTATCGCTCATCAGTCTCCATGGGTAATGAATTACACATTTTACCTGCCCTTACTGTAAAGAACCTTTTCCTTGGTTGCTGGTGAAATCTCCTTTCCTCCAACCTTAAGGGATGCCCCCGAGTCCTTTGTACTGCACTTCGGATCAATCTTTATTTTGAAAGCTCCTTGTACTGTCCCCGAATATATTTGTATATAGTTATATCACGTCTTGCTTTTTTCCATCCATTTTCTTTTTCTGTGCATCACCATTTTTTGGATTTCTTTTGTCTCGGCTAGCCAGCACACACCGGGAACCATCCATAAGATCTTCCATTTCGTGAGTGTCACCAAATACATCTACAGTAAGTCTTCGCTTTACGTCGAATGGCTTATCCGACGCTGTCCAATGCATCTCTATGGCCGGTTTTACGACGCCAAAATGGCTTATCCGACGCTCTTACGACGCTTTGCAAAGTTGCAACATTATGTCAATCAGAAAGCTGCAGTCAGGGAAATCGTCCAGATCAGTCTGTGTGAGGGTTTAGTGGGGTATTTATGCCTTTAAACATGTCTAACAGTTTTATTATACAGTTCTGGATTCAATAAATAGAATCATAATGTATGTGTGTGCAGCATAATCATATTGTTTGAGTAAAATATTTTGTGTATTTTAGCATTAAAAATGCCTTCAGGAACGGAACGTTTCATTTAAACAGTGTTCCTATGGGAAAACGGGTTTCGCTTTACAACGTTTCGCTATCCGACGCCATGTTGAGTAACGCATTGCGTCTGATAACCGAGGACTGCCTGTATTTAATGTGCTGTGCCAGTAGGATTTTGCCATTTGCGGCGAAACACCTGCGTTGTCAGAGGTGTTGGGTTATCTCACATTATCAGCGAGTTCTCCTGTTTATTGCATTTCTCCCCCAGCTGTGGGTCAGATATTACCCTATTTATTCACACAAATGTGGGCATTATTTTTGCAGCTGTTGGACTAATAATATTAGTTTTTTCATGGTTCCTGTATATCTCACTTCACTAAACAACCCTATTACATGCTTATGGTCGTGGGCTACTAGTTTTTTGATGCACAGGATTTAGGATTGGTTCCTTCATACAGTCGTTATAACCCCGCTTACACGCCTCTTTTCTAATGTTAACAAATATAAATTAGCTAGCCTCTCCTCATAAGTCCAATTTTCCTTCCCATTTATTAATTTGGTGGCTTTTTCCTGCACTTTTTCTTGTTCCATACTGTATTTTTTATGGCGTGGTGCCTAAAATTGTATTCTCTATTCAATGTCGGGTCTTAATAATGCTTTCTAAAGGGGCTTAATTATGTTTACTTCCATTCCATCCATTGCCCGTTTAATGTAATGTAAGGTAAGATCTGATATCGTGAAAAAACATCAAAGACCTATTGCGCAATGAATAATTATCACTTACAAAGCGAAGCGTCAGGAGGTTGTTGTACAACTAGTATTTGTCACCGTGGTTACCAATTTATTTTAGATATCTAATTTCTGAAACGGTTCAAGCAAATTGTCTGAAAATGTAGTACAAGTTGTAAAATACTACATTCAATCTTTAGTATCACGAATCTGGTCGATGAGATGTACCGTTTAATTAAAATAATAAAATAAAGAAAAGATTCCAAGATGGAAGCAGCACTGATTTGGTTGAAACTTCTGGTAGAAACGTACAATTAAAACAAACACCCAAAGTGGCCACTAAGTCTAGTTGAAGTCTTCACTTCTATGCAATTGTTTGAAGACCTAAGCATTTCACGTATTCAGTTTTACTCTCTCCCAGTTTGCCTTGTTTTATGATGGAATACTTTGCTTTAACTAATATTATTGGTGGCTGTATACATTGTAACAGTTCAACAGTGGAAATATACCAGAGATTATATTGGCTACTATGATAGTCAAATATCTTCTCTGTTGCAAATCCATATACCCACATTTTAATTTCCACTTTCCATACCGGGCTTGGTTTATTCCATACACCCTCCCCTCCTACACATTCTCTCCTCCCCCATTCCCCCACACTCCATCCAAACGGCTTACAAATGTTTCGCCAGCCGCCAGGACACCTCGCCGCCAGGACACCTCGCCGCCAGGACACCTCGCTGCTCTGATCCCCGCTGCCGCTGAGATCCCAGCTCAGATGTCTTGCGTGGCTGCTGCTCCGTCTTAAAATGTCCCGCATGCAACATCTCCGCAGGGAAAGGACATTGGAGCAGGGATTGGGATCGAAGCGGCGACATGTCAAATGTCGAGGTGTCCCGGTGAGTTGTTCTGGCGCCGAAGCGCTGGCGGAGGCTTGGCCGCGGCCAAATATCCTAGACCGATTCACAGCTGCATCTCTAGACTTGCTATTTAAAGGTGGGCAGGGCGAGCTTGAAAACAAGGAAGGAGGGGTCACTGACCTCCAAACAAGTGTTCACCAATTAACATTTACAGCCACACACCCCAACCTTGTAAGGTCAAAACCCAGACCCACCATACCATGTGATATATAGAGATATATATATCTCTATCTCACAATGGAGTGCTACTAGGATTGTGACCTAATGTACACAACAAAAGACAGCCCCAATGCTACACCCAGCAGGACAAATGATATAGTTACATACTTATCTGTGTGTGTTCGTGTCGCCTCACTAACAAATCCATTCAATAAGCTTGACATGTATTGTCTGTGTGATTTTTGTTCTTACTAACAATTGACTTTCTCTTCAGAAACATATCAATCAAAACGAACTGTCAAGTACGCGCACTTCTGTCACCCTCTTGATCATTGTGTGCTTGTTCTGTTACTATGTTGACATATGTGAAGTCTTCTAAAGGAAAATCTCTCTTGGGTTTCCAAATGGTGTTCGTTGTACCACTGGGTGGAAAATCGATCTATTTGCTCTTAATCCTCATCAATCAATAATAACTCAAGGGATCTTGGCTCCCAAAATTGAACCGTTCTCTGCACGTTGAGTCTAGAGATGCCCACCTGTGATTTTAAAATGAGCGGCTCCATATATTGTGGGTTTCTGTATGTTGCTGCTTTAAATTGAAATAATTTTGTCACTAAGATCTAGCAGCCGAATGTTGAAGTGCAGTGTTTCCATATATCCGTGTCATTGCGAGCGGGGGGTCCACTCCTGTATTTCCATGTTGCCAATTTCCATAGGGATGTAGGAGAATTGGGTTCAAATATGTGGTGGCATCAGGGTTAGAAAACAAGAACTGGATCAAATGATGTGATCACACGCAGCAAGGGTGGCAATGCTGAACGTAGGAACAGATTACAGGGGAGCATATGGACTGACGACTTGTGCAGTGTCCATGGTTAGTGCACCACGCGTAAGGCACGGTCAAAATTCTTAAGGCAATGATCACAGCCATAGACCGCGTGGATGCGCCAGCGCGATGCGCAAACTATCAAATCAATTTGATTCTGCGGCATGACGGCCGTGTCATGGGAGCGTCTCACCCAATGAGGGCGAACCAGCTCCCATAACGTCACCGACACGCCTCCCTGTCGCGTCTACCCCATTGCCGCAAATCACTGCAGCTAAGGCGCGCATGACATCACATGCACGCTCGCGAGCGTACGCTCACACAGGCCGGGCCCTTAAAAGGGAATTGGATAGCCGGTTCATTATGGCAGTGTGGACAGCTGCAATTTACTTCTATCCCCGTGTCCACCTAATTGTAAACATCTTTTGGATGACAGTAGAGACAAAGTGTTTTTTTATTGATTTAATGTTCTGTAGAGTAAGAGGCATGTCTGGTGCCTGAAATATCATACCATATTACAATGCTGGCTGCTGTTAGATTTTGATGGGGCCCATGTCTTCTCAAGTTTGACCTTATCTGATCTCTGCAGGATCAATCCAGACCACACAGCTCGGTTATTTATTTGATTTACTTAAATGTGAGTGATTGGGAAAGTCTGCGGTGGGAAGGTCATGGGAAGTCTGTTTTTCTTTTGCACAGAGGTTTTCTGTATTTCCGCAGTCGAATAGTTTAGCTTCAAATTATACACAAGCATGTCTAATTGTGACAACTGTTTTGCTTTACGCTGTGTGGTTTGACAGTAACGCAATGACAGGTTGTGTTACTGAACAGGCTTGGTGAAACAATACCAGAAGTACAGTACTGGCAGGAATAATCATACTTCCGTGTTCGCGTTCTGTTTCCGTGTATTGGAATGCACACGCATGGTTGAAGTTTGGGGACTGAAGCAGGTTGCATTTCTTCCTTTTCTTTTTTTGTTTTGTTATAGGACTGAAGCACAGGGTCTCTGGAGCTGGACCCCATTCATTTTAGCTCTTGGGGCGCCCTGCTTCTTGAAATACCTCCATATGGGGTGCCGGAAGCAGCTCTGGCCGGCTGCTGTGTGCCTATCGAAATAGCGGCTTAAAGGGTCCCACGGGCCAATAGGAAGCCGTGATGTCATCCCTTGCTGCTTCCTATCGGCCTGCGTGACCAGCACCTTTAAACTTGCCAGAGATACCGGCACCCCCTACGGAGGAGGTACGTATCTCGGGAAGCAGGTGGTCCCCTGAGCTGAAATTAATAGGGTTACGATCCAGAGACTCCCTGCTTCGATCCTATAAGAAAAGGGAAGAAATGCAACCCGGTGCTCCTTTAAGTTCAAAGATATTATTAAGATTCGTTTACATTTTTCTCTTAACATTTTTTCAAAAACACGTTTTCAGTTTTTAAATTCTGCTTGAAATTTTGGCGTAAATATATTTAACATACAAAAACGAGCTCAACAAGTTTTAAACGACTTCTTTGTTGAGAAACGCACTGTAATGAAATGTTCTTGAATTCCTCGGTAAACAGGCCTGTTGTTCTTCTGTATGCTAATGACTCTTTCCTTTTTGTCTAGCAAGACAAACATTGGGAAGGAATTTCAACATGGAATTACACCGACAGGATGGAAAAGCAAGACTCTAATTGAAGTTCGTCTATTAATGCCGGTTGGATCAAAGATGAGGATTTCAACAAAGTGCTGATGTAAGTGTCATTTTTTTGCTGTAGTTTGCTCCTAACCCTTTGGTTGCCCTTTTGACATAGCCACTACATCATGGGGTCTGGCATTCCAGGGGCCCCATAACGTAATATGTACGGCATAAAGTCCTTGCTTGTTTTTGTAGGGGAGATCGTGCTCTGCACTCCAGTTGGACTGGCACGGAAGGCGGTGGACTCCGATTTTGTTATAAATGATGAATCGTCCTTGTGGTCATGAGTGCCGGAGGGGCCTTGGCACTCTGGTTCCACGGCTCCTCCGGTACAAAAAGGGTTTGAGTGCCCTAGGATGTAGCTACTACTCTGGTTGCCTCATGACGTAGTAGCTACATATACCCACCAAAAAAATGCTTGTTTCCTTACGGGACATAATGTCATGCTATCTGAACTCATGGAGGAAGGAAGTGGGATGACTCCTCCCATTCTGTTCTGTCATCCGTGACAGAGCAATCACGTGATTGGAGGGTCGAGTGGCAGTGACACCCTGGGCCCTCCGACACTCAAAGGGTTAAAGCGGCATATTAGGGGCAAACATTCTCCCCCCCCCCCCCACTTGCTATATTTTTTAACAATATGGAGTCTCGTCTTCCATACCCCACAGTTTCTTTGAGAAAGAATGTAACTTTGAAACCCTTATCCTGCTACGGTGACCATTGAGGAACCAACCAGGAGAGGGGCAGTACTAGATTTGGTAATATCAAACAATGTAGAAGTAATAATAAATATTCAAGTCCTGGGATATTTGGGTAACAGTGATCATAACATGGTCTCATTTGAAATAAATTATCAAAAAAAACAGATTACCTGGGTTCAACAAAGACCTTAAATTTTAGAAAGGCAGATTTTAATCAACTGAGGTTTAATCTACAAGTAATACACTGGGATGATGTTTTTGCAGGGAAACATGTAGAAGATAAATGGGCAGTCTGTAAAACATTGTTAGAAAAGCACACGTATCAGTGTACCCTTGGGTAATAAACATTAAAGAAATAAGTCAAAACCAATGTGGCTAAATAGGTAGGGGAGAAAATGGACAAGAAGAGAAAGGCGTTTAGATTCTTTAAGTCAGAAGGGACGGAGACATCGTATCAGAATTATAAGCAATGTAACAAATTGCAAAAGGGCAATCAAATTAGCAAAAATGGATAATGAAAAAAGGATTGCAATAGAAAGTAAGATCAACCATAAAATGTTCTTTAAGTACCTTAATAACAAAAAGAGAAAAGAAAATATAGGACCCTTTCAGTGTGAGATGGGTAGGCAGATTATTGGAGATAAGGAAAAAGCAGAGGTATTAAACAAATTCTGTGTGTCTGTGTTTACCAGGGAAGAATCAAGTTCAATAGTAGTGCCGCAGGAGGAAGCCACAACTGCCATATTAATGAACAATTGGTTAACTGAGTAAGAAGTTCATAAGCGACTTGAAAAAATTAAAGTACTGTAAATAAGGCACCTGGCCCCGATGGCATATATCCAAGATTTCTCAAGGAGTTAAGCTCAGTAATAGCCAAACCATTACATTTAATATTCAAGGACTCCATTACCACAGGCTCAGTACCACAGGATTGGCGTAAAGCAGATGTGGTGCCTATATTTAAAAAGGGAGCTAGATCACAACCGGGGAATTACAGACCTGTAAGCCTGACTTCAATAGTGGGGAAACTTCTTGAAGGTTTATTAATACAGGATAATATTCAGGAATACCTAATGGAGATCAAAATCATTAGTAATAGTCAGCATGGATTTATGAAGGATAGATAATGCCAAACTAACCTCAACTGATTGGCTCGCTAAGTAGGTGGGGCCCTATTTTTAAGGCGAGTATGTACTTTTCAACTTAACTTCATTTAAAAAAAACTCGCCTTATAATCGGGCAAAACATGTATACGCCATTATTGTGCTTGGAAGTTAGTGTCGGGTAGCCTGGGACAGCTGCTGCAATAAGTAATGGAGGTTCCATTTTTCTTCATAGATGTATTCTTGAAAAGTATGGCGGTGTACGCATGATACTCTCTACCGCGTGTTATTTTTCTGTTAGATGGGGTTACTCGAAAATAAATGGCTTCTTCAACAATGGCTTTTTGTAGTGCTGCTCCCTCATGACAGTAATAGGGTTAATGTATAAGCAGAAGGATTACATGTTACCAAATGTCTTCTTAGTGATACATACATTGTCTAAGCTGAATGTCCTAAACCCTTCCCTGATGACTCAGGGGGTTACCAAAGATATAATCTTCTTTGCTTTATATCACCATGGCAGATGTTTTCTTAGAAGTTAATGGAAGTGTGTATTCACTGTTAGCCATGCTAAATATCTAGTAGTTGGATGACATTTCTATGCCTCCCCAAATATAACACATGCTAACATGTTGTGGTGTTGGAAGTGGGAGGGGGGAGAGAGAAGGAGCGAGTGAAGGGGAGAGAGAGAATGTGTGACGTGTGCGAAAATGACAACGGTCTCTTATTTCCACTAGTATTTATATAAAAGAGATTTAGTGACCATACGGTGGAAAGAACTTCATCCAAGTTGGCACAAGTGAATGCACCTTTAACAACTCCACCCTTAAAAGTTACTTTTGTGGCTATAATGGCATGTAGTTTGTGACAGCATTAGCCTTCTGCAAACACTGGCATTTTCATGTGGTTGTAAAGATTATATACTACAGGAATAGTGTAACTATCAGACTGTTCTGCTCTGTCACATAAGGCTAAAAACTACTGCTGACTAAATATTTAGATTTCCATACTATTAATACCAGTCTCGTGTTTCTCCTTTATACAATTTCAATGGTGTTTGCCATGTGTTTTCACACAGGTTTATTACAGCGGATTGTCAGGTCATTCCTAAGGGGAAATATATACGCCTGTGTGTTTTATTAAATTAAATTGGAAAATCAAGGTTACTGAGATCGTAAGGGGCGAAGTTTGCTTTTTGTTTTACTGTAAGCTGGCAGAGCTATAGGTACATACATGTTATGTCATAATAGGGTATCTTGCTCACTCCATTTCTGAAAAGGAAAGGCAAAAAAATAACAGTGAGCTTTTCTGATGTTAAATAACATACTTGAGGGTGGACAGCTTACCTCATGAGGAGTAGGTGCCAGGAACCCTGCTCATTTAATAAAGAAAAAAAGGGTTTGGTTAAAACTTGTGAATAAATGTAACATTCTAAAGAGCTACTGTGACAGACTGTTGTCATGGAGGCACTATGCCTATCAGCAGAGACGTCAGGGGTCCCCCACTTCGGACCGCAATATGTAACCTCACAAGTGGGATTTGCGTGAGACCCTTCTCACCTACAGAATAGGAGGGTGTCCAGCATTTCTCAAGGGACGGGGTTTTGACATGGTGGAGTTATGCCACAAGGGGGCGTGGTTATGATGCATATTGGCATTCAGGGGTGGGGTTGTTATCAAAGGGGTGGGGATATGATTGGGGCAGAGTTTAGGACTGTCTTATGCAAATCTCACGCTGATGGGAGACCATGAGTCTTGACAGGGCCGCATTGGAGTCTGACCGTGATTCATGTCGAAAAGCGCCATACACTAGAAACCTGTTCTGCAAAACAGTCTCTGCAGGTTACTGAATATATTATCCATTCCATGTCATAATCATTGTCATTTGTAACAGGAAATACCTAAAATGTTGTATTACAAGTATGAAATTCAATGGCCGTTTTCAGCTGCTAAGCATTTTTCTGCTTTTCTTTGTTTTACACACAATAGCCCATATATGACCATGTTGTAACTTGCATTCATCCTTAAAAGGATAGACAGCATTTCTTTGGCTTTTTTTAATAAAATATGCAATGGTAACTTTTTTAATAACTGGTTATCATGTAATAGTTTCCTTCACTTGGCCTGTTTTTCCCTATTCCTTGAACATCATAATTATTCCTATCGGACGACCATGTTAGAAGGAGGGGCACGTGTCTGGGCGGGGCACGGGCACGCGTGGGAGGGGCACGGGCACGCGTGGGAGGGGCACGGGCACGCGTGGGAGGGGCATGGGCACGCGTGGGAGGGGCACGCGTCTAGGAGGGGAGGGGCACGTGTCTGGGCGGGGCACGGAGGAAAGGGGCACGCGTGGGAGGGGCACGTGTTTGGGGGAGGGGCACGTGTCTGGGCGGGGCACGGGCACGCACGTGTCTGGGAGGGGAGGGGCACGTGGATGCTGCTGCACAGACGGTGACATCACATAAAGGTGGGGACCTCCCAGGTGATCGCTTACCAGCAATAATGATTTCATAATGTATATAGTCCCTGTATCAAGGTTGGTCAACTCCAGTCTTCAACGGCCACCTACAGATAAGGTTTTCAAGATATCCCTGCTTCAGCACAGTTGGCTCAGTCATCATCACTGAGCCACCGATTGAGCCACCTGTGCTGAAGCAGGAATATTCCAAATAACTGGCCTGTTGGTGGCTAGCTACCCAGGATTTCTGCCCCGTATTTATACCATATTATAGTGTTCATGCTTAAGGCCAGGAGAACGTTGTTTCACATTGAGCCCGTGCCGCTTGGCAGCAGAAGCAACGCCACAATTCACAAACTGGGTTTTTTTTTATTTTATTTTTTCACATTATTTTTTTTACATAATTATTTTAAAGAATTTGAACCGGTTCCAAGATACAAAGATACACACCGTTTTAGTTGACGGTGTTTCGGCTCCGATTCGGCATTTAACAATGGCTGCGGAATCCAACCCCACGGGCCAGTAGGAAGCTGATATTGTTGCCTGTTATTGGGTGACTATAAACCAGATCTGGGGGTTTCATGAACTACAAAAAGCACGGTTCAGCTATGGAGAGTCCTCCTCCCCAGTTTTAATTCTGTGTTAAAAATAACCTGTGGATGGGGATAATTTCTGCTTTAAATATATCATGTGATTTGTTGTGCTAGGAAGGGCTGCTTCTGATCCATTACACAGAGCATTGTTAAGCCATCATTGTAATGTTAGCCTTGAGATATAATATCATCAGCAGGTTTCCATCACTTGCTAATCTGCTCTCAAGCAACGGGTTTGCGTTAATGAGAGTTGGCATTCACAGGAAATACATTAGACTGCTAATGAAAAAGCAAGGGGGGGGGGGCAGTAAGAAAACAAAGCGGTTCCTCAATACGTTTGGCACAAAGTTTTGCTTCCAGATTTCAGAGGGCTGAAGCAGAAATGTTCCTGAGGCTTTGATTAAAACTATTAGAGCAGGGGTAGAATGCTCATGTCCTAAAGAACCGCCAACATATCCCTGCTTCAGCGGAGGTGACTCAATCAGTGGCAGCAGAGACCAGGGGAACCAATCACTTGGATGGGTTGCATCTTAAACATGTTTTTTTGTTTTGTGACCATAGCACGAAGCCCTTAAAAAGCAGGTTTACCCTAATCTGCGCGTACAGTCAACTTTGTCTGTTTTTGGAACTTCCTAGATGTCCGTGTCATTGCGGTCTCGTCGGGCAGTGAAGAGGGGGCTTATTTTGAAGAGATCAGAAACCAGAGTATTGACTGAATGCACATCAGCCTTCCACCGCCGTAAATGACATCCTAAATACACACCCTAGGTTAAAAAGGTTTCCAATATTTTAATGTAAATTTAGCATTTCTCCGATGTGTGTATTTTACATTTTTACAAATGTTAAGACTACATTGTAAAATTGGTATGGGATGCTTGAATATTATAGACGGTGTGAATGACCCAGTTTTAAATTCCATCATCCGTTCCTTGCAACATTGGACAAGACATAGGGGTAATTTTATATACGCCAAAGCAACCATTCAGTTGTTTTCTTTTCAAATGAAAATTCACATAGACGGTAATGGGGCTTTTCATCAGAAAACGGACTGAACAGCCATTTCTTCAAAAATATAAAAGAATATTTTCCAGGCACCAAAACTTAAATTGTAAGCTCAACAGGGATATGCCTTGTGCCTAAAAAACAATCTATATACAGTACTACAAAATAGGCCTCATGGCTTCCCATTAAGCTTTGAATCACCTACAAACTTCTCCTCCTTACCTTCAAGGCTCTCCAACTCATCTGCTCCTCCCTGCATATCAGCTCTGATCTCTCGCTATGCCCCTGCTTATTTCTGGTGCCTACCAACAACTGTCTCCTCTCCACCCCTTACACCTCTACTGCTCTCCCACCTTAAACCCTTTCCCCTCGCTGCCCCTTACCTGTGGACCTCCCTCACATTCCGTATACGCCGAGCACCTTCTCTCCCTCACTGCCCCTTACCTGTGGAACTCCCTCACATTCCGTATACGCCGAGCACCTTCTCTCCCTCACTGCCCCTTACCTGTGGAACTCCCTCACACTCAGTATATGCCGAGCACCTTCTCTCACTCACTGCCCCTTACCTGTGGAACTCCCTCACATTCCGTATACGCCGAGCACCTTCTCTCCCTCGCTGCCCCTTACCTGTGGAACTCCCTCACATTCCGTATACGCCGAGCACCTTCTCTCCCTCACTGCCCCTTACCTGTGGAACTCCCTCACATTCCGTATACGCCGAGCACCTTCTCTCCCTCGCTGCCCCTTACCTGTGGAACTCCCTCACATTCCGTATATGCCGAGCACCTTCTCTCCCTCACTGCCCCTTACCTGTGGGACTCCCTCACATTCCGTATACGCCGAGCACCTTCTCTCCCTCGCTGCCCCTTACCTGTGGGACTCCCTCACATTCCGTATACGCCGAGCACCTTCTCTCCCTCACTGCCCCTTACCTGTGGAACTCTCTCACATTCCGTATACGCCGAGCACCTTCTCTCCCCACCTTTAAGTCAAACCTTAAATCTCACCTCTTAATTGAAGCATTTTAATAGCTTAAACTCATGGCTACTGTCCCACACCCATAGTTTCTCTTAATAACCTTTGTGACCAAACCCGACCATATACTACACTTAGTCCCTCACCTATTTTCCATGTAAGTCTCCTAACATACCACTTACATTGTAAGCTCTCCGTGGTAGTGATTCAGTTTCCTATTGTCTGACTGCTTGTTGCACTTATTGTATTATAATTCCCTGTATTGTAATGTCTCGTAGTGCTGAGTGCTTTGTGGGCGCTATATAAATAAAGATATATATATATATTAAACACAAAATAGATGCCGCAGTCAAATCATCTCTGAATGACCTGATAATACATAAAACCAGGAATCAGGATGAAAATTACCCTCTGGCGTTGCTACCGACCCTGGTCTTTCCAGGTTTGGGTTTTTTTTGTCTATAGTCATTATAAGTTTTATTTTACAGCAGTCAATCATGTAGTATGTGTTTGTCTTGTGTGTTTTAATTATGCATTGCTAATAAAGTCCATTTTTCTATTTTTTCATTACATACTTTTTGAGTGCTCCTCTGTTTCGACCCTTCTTTTTTTCTTTCTGTGTTTACATATAAATATATGTATGCATGCATGTATATCTTTATTTATATAGTGCCATTAATGTATTGCAAGGCCCCGCTTCTTGGCGCCCCGCTTTTCAGCGATCCGCCGATACTGTGGTACCAAGAAGGGGCCCGCCATGTCTGCGCATGAGCAGAACGGGCCGATCCGGTGTCGCGCATGCGCAGAATGTTTTTTTTGCCTATGTTGCGCATGCGTAGAAATGCGCATTGCCGGTCTGCGCATCTGCACATAGCGAAAATCGCCGATTCCACTTTCCGGCGATTTTCGCTTTGTTGCGGGTCCTTAGAACGGAACCCGCGCATGACTGGGGCCCTTGCTGTACATAGCGCATCACAGCAGTAATACATATCCGACAATCATATAAATAACAAATGATACAAATAACACATAATAATGGGAAGAAGTGCTTCAGACATTCAAGTAACATTTAGTAAAAGAAGTCAAGAGAGAGAGGGAGAGAATATATCTCTCACTATGCGCTATTTTCGGGGGAGATGAGCTTTTTCAGTGCAAGCCCTTTTTAGCAGCAACGGGGTTAAATTACAGCGTCATTATTTGAGTATGCATTGGAAAAATAAAACTGCAGCTACTTCCACATTACTTACAGAGAGTAGATTTCTGCTGGTAGCAACAGGAAATAAACGTTCATGAGATAAATAATTTGCTGAATTTATGCTCATCATTTTATAATCAAATAGGCAGAATGCATCTTTAATGCAATTCCTGAATGTATTTATAGTTTGATTTATGTCCTATATGACCTAAGCCAATTCTCAGGGCATTGTTGAAATAGCTGCATTACAGTTCCAGTGCTGTTTACCATGGCAAGATTAGGCGGTGCCTTACAGGTATGTCCGCAAGTAGCCACCAAATTGAACTAATGACATTGATATTTTTAAGGCATCACCTAAAATTAGACTATGTATTTCACATCATTTTGAAAGTATATCTTGGACATGTTGGTAGACCAGTGTTTTTCAACCTGGGTTCCCCAGGCAATCCTCAAGGGTTCCCTGCCATTTTCTGGTCATATGAAAATTGTATTAAATACAGAAGAATTTACAATGCATCTGATCTCAGAGTTGCTATTAGAGAGGGTTGGAGGTTCTCAGAATTTCACTTGGGGTTCCTTAACCAAAAACAGGGTTGGAAACCTCTGTGGTAGACTTTCTCTCAGTGTTTAAAGGTACAACCATGAAGCAGCTAAAAAAAAAATACCTTTCGTAAAGGAGGTAACAATCTAATTGTTAAACTAATCTAGCCATGCTAAAATCAAATATTTGGCCTCTTGTTTCTCTGAATAGAAATTACAAATTGCAATTCTCTGAATGGGAAAGTGTTTGTCAATCAAGTGTTTCCTGTAACCCTATCCCTTCTGGGGATGGGGAGAGACTGGGAGGATGAGGAGCAGGGGGGAGCAGCTGAGTGGAGGGGGGTTCTGACTGTGTGCCTGAGGAGTGGAGGTCTGTCCGAGCTGCTGTTGAGGCGTCTGATAATGTAAATTTGCGTAAACGGGGGGAGTAACTTGGTGTTTTTGCACCGGGACAAGTTTCACCAACTACACCCCACACACAGCACACTGATAGACAAATACACACACAGCATACCCTCCCACAGCAGCACATAGTAACTCCTCCCCCTGATGTCATGGAGAGCAGGGGTGGACAGAGCCCTGCAGATCTGGGACAGAGCCCTGCAGATCTCAGTGCCGCCCCCAGCCTCTGCTGCCTGTTCTCTCTGCAACCCTTCCCCCCCCACCCCCTGCCGCTCACAGCTCCCGATCCAGCTTTGATGTTGTGCTGTGATCACTGACGCCAAGTCACTGGCAGGAGTGGGCCTGCCAGCAAGTGGCTGTTAAGAGGCCCATAGAAGGAAGGGGGCCCTGACTTCAGTGGTCGGTCGGCCGGCGACACAGCTGGGCCAAATGTCCCCGCTCTCCGCCCCTGTCAGCGGGCCTGGGCTATAGCTACTCCCCTATTGAAGGTAATTTATCCTCCATTTGCAGCCTCTAATTGTGCCATCAGGGTCTCTCTCAGTCCTTTTTACTGAACAAGGGCTCCAGACAGGGATGCTCACCATCACCACCACTTTTGATCTGACTATAGAATCATTTGCTATCCGACCACAAGACATACTTTACGTTTTGCAGGTTGGAAACAGAGAACTTAAATTGGCTTCACATGTAGATGATTTGTTATTTACCAGGACCCATACAGACAGGTTCCCCACATTATACTATCTCATACAGATTTCCAGTCTTTTGCAGGATACAAGATTAACTTGACCAAATCTGAGATTTTCTAGTTAAATGGGGAAACATAATCCTCATTGAGTTAATCTTCCTTTTTAAAGTAACCAAAGAGTATTAAATATCTAGGTATTCGTTTTCTTTTGAATTAACAAAAACTATACAAACGTAATTATATTCCCATTACAGCTAAAATTGAGAGAGAACTACCTGCCTGGGTGAAATTAAGACTTCCTGTGTTGGGAAGAGCCGCTTTAATGAAAATGTTTTATTTCCCCAGACTTCTTTATTTAATACAAACATTGCCTTTCGCCATATTGAAAACATACAAAATTCATAGATACGCTACAAATGTTATTTGGCATAACAGAAAATGCAAAGCTCATATTGCCAAATTACAATCTAATAGGGAAGAAGGAGGTATTGGCCTCCCAGATGTGGGGATATTTAACATTGTCACTTTAGTGTGATATGTTAGGGACTGGATATTTGGCAAATCGGAATTTGTTAACCCACAAATGGAAAGCCAGCAGATCAGATCCTTTGCTGTGTCCTCCTGATCACTCGCATGTTGAAGTAGATGTTTTATGCACCCATTCTGGGCCTGGAAAACTGTTTAGGATTCCACCTGCCATTTCAAAGTACCTGCCTATTGTAGGTAATCTCGACTTCGATGCAGGAATAATAATCTTCAGTTTGACAATTGAACCCAGAGGGGTATTTACACTATAAGGGACTTTCATAACAGATAATCAAACTTTCCCTACATTTGACCAATTTAAAACTAAATACAGTCATGTGAAAAAGAAAGTACACCCTCTTTGAATTCCATGATTTTACATATCAGGACATAACAATCATCTGTTCCTTAGCAGGTCTAAAAAATAGGTAAATACCTCAGATCAACAACACGACATATTACACCGGGTCATGATTTATTTAACAAAATAAAGCCAAAATGGAGAAGCTATGCGTGTAAAACTAAGTACACCCTTACTGCTTCCATAGGAATTAAGATGCTAAGTAGCAGACAGGTGCTGCTAATCAAATGACCTTGATTAATTGATCATCAGAAAGTGTGACCACCTCTATAAAAGCCAAAGTTTTAGCAGTTTGCTGGTCTGGAGCATTCAGGTGTGTGTTAACACAATGCCAAGGAGGAAAGACATCAGCAATGATCTTAGAAAAGCAATTGTTACTGCCCATCAATCTGGGAAGGGTTATAATGCCATTTCCAAACAATTTAAAGTCCATCATTCTACAGTGAGAACGATTATTCAAAATTGGAAAACATTCAAGACAGTTGCCAATCTTCCCTGGAGTGGACTCCCCAGCAAATTCACCCCAAGGTCAAACCGTGCAATGCTCAGAGAAATTGCAAAATACCCAAGAGTTACATCTCAGATCTACAGGCCTCCGTTAGCATGTTAATTGTTAAAGTTCATGACAGTACAATTAGAAAAAGACTGAACAAGTATGGTTTGTTTGGAAGGGTTGCCAGGAGAAAGCCTCTTCTCTCTAAAAAGAACATGGCAGCATGGCTTAGGTTAGGCAAAGTTGCATCTGAACAAACCACAAACTTCTGGAACAATGTCCTTTGGACAGACGAGACAAAAATGGAGATGTTTGGCCAAAATGCACAGCGCCACGTTTGGTGAAAACCAAACACAGCATATCAGCACAAACACCTCATACCAACTATCAAGCACGGTGGTGGAGGAGTGATGATTTGGGCTTGTTTTGCAGCCACAGGACCTGGGAACCTTGCAGTCATTGAGTTGACAATGAACTCCTCTGTATACCAAAGTATTCTAGAGTCAAAAGTGAGGCCATCTGTCCAACAGCTAAAGCTTGGCTGAAATTGGGTCATGCAACAGGACAATGATCCCAAGCACACCAGCAAATCTACAACATAATGGCTGAAAAAGAAAATAATCAAGGTGTTGCAATGGCCCAGTCAAAGTCCCGACCTCAACCCGATTGAAATGCTGTGGCGGGCCCTTAAGGGAGCACATTAACAAATGCCCACAAACCTCAGTGAACTGAAGCAACGTTGTGAAGAAGAGTGGGCCAAAATTCCTACACAGCGATGTGAGAGACTGATAGTCATACAGAAAACGATTAATTCAAGTTATTGCTGCTAAAGGTGGTTCTGCAAGCTATTGAATCATAAGGTGTACTTAGTTTTTCACACATGGCTTCTTCATTTTGGCTTTATTTTTGTTAAATCATGACACGGTGTAACATGTCATGTGTTGTTGTTCATATGAGGTTGTATTTACCTAATTTTAAGACCTGCTAAGGAACAGATGATTGTTATTATGCCCTGATATGTAAAACCATAGAATTCAAAGAGGGTGTGCTTTCTTTTTCACATGACTGTATAATCTACCAAACTCCCATTTGTTGTGACATCCCACAGATCCTTGAAGGAAATCCTTTGGAGTCCAGTGTAACGACCTCTTTGCAGTCAGGCTTTACTTCAAAGCTCCTATACAATTCACTAATGGAAATTTACACTGTCACACATTGCCATTTGTTAAACAAAGGAATCCAATCTGATTTTCCAGATCTAGAGACTTTGTTCCAGGGACATAGGCAGGTTCACATGATCACACTAGATGCTGCGTAGTTGCAATTTAAACAGATATACAGCAGGGCCCCGCTCATACAGCGGGTTCCGTTCCAGGCCGCCGCTGTAAAGCGGAAATCACCGTAAAGCGAGGCCCTACTGTACTGTATTGTACCTTTGAAAACAAAGTTGCAGAGCTGTAAACCGACTGTTTAGCAGACAAATGGCATCTGACAAAGAGTTGCGCACGCACTAAAACTGTTGTTTAGTGACAGCCGGATACTTTGCTGCTGTGCACGTCATACCGAAAATGGCCGGAAAAACGGAACAAGCGCCGAACTTAATGAATATGGGTGTACATTGGGAAACGCTGTATGAGTGGTACGCCGTAAAGCGGAGCGCTGTAAAGTGGGGCCCTGCTGTATGTTGTTGTTTGGGCACAAAAAAGGCATGGTTTATAACGGCGGCAGTCTGCGTGAAGCAGCGATGCAGAGAGGCCGCAATAGCTCATTATCTAGGGCATGGGTAGCCAACTCCAGTCCTCAAGGGTCACCAACAGGTCAGGTTTTCAGGATACCCCTGCTTCAGTACAGGTGACTCAATCAGCGGCTCAATCAAAGCCATTAACCATTGAGCCACCTGTGCAAAGGTATCCTGAAAACCTGACTGGTTGGTGGCCTTTGAGGACTGGAGTTGTCCACCCTTGGTCCATGGTATTGTTGAACGATGAGGTTTCGGAATAAGGCGCTAAACTATTTAAACATGTTGCCCCCTTTAAAGTTTCCTTTGGATTATAAGGCGTGGTTGTTCGGGTGCGTGAAGGACTGGAGGCGTCAAACCTATGGCCTACCCAGGTTGGCGGTATATCATGTTGGTGGCTCATAAGTTAATATTGGTTAATTGGCTAAAACTGTTCCGTCCCACCAAATATCAATCAATTGGAATCCTTTCTTCACATTATCTCGTTTTCAAGTATGTCCTGTACATAGTTAAGACAAATAATACATGGTTACAAATAGTTACATAAATGAACAGGGTATACATTATATACAAGACATTGCATGCACAGCTAAAAATAATATATATTATAGGCGCATGAAACAGTTACAGACCAGATTAAAATGTGAGACAGCCTTAGATTTGAAAGAACTTAAACTGGTGGTGGCTGTGAGAGTCTCTGGTATGTTGTTCCAGTTTTGGGGTGCACGGTAAGAAGAGGAACGGCCGGATACTTTGTTGAGCCTTGGGACCATGAACAGTCTTTTGGAGTCTGATCTAAGGTGATAGGTGCTGCAGGTGGTAGGGGTGAGGAGCTTGTTCAGGTAGCTGGGTAGCTTGCCCATAAAGAATTTAAAGGCATGACAGGAAAGGTGAACTTTGCGCCTAGACTCGAGTGATGACTAATCTAGTTCTTTGAGCATTTCGCAGTGATGTGTGTTGTAGTTGCATTGGAGAACGAAACGTCAAATTGAATTGTAGAGGGTGTTAAGTTTGCTAAGGTGGGTTTGAGGTGCCGATCCATATACTATGTCTCCATAGTCAATAATTGGCATTAGCATCTGCTGTGCGATACGCTTTCTGACCAGGAGACTTAAGGAGGATTTGTTCCTGTAAAGTACCCCTAGTTTGGCATAGGTCTTGGTTGTCAGGGTATCAATGTGCATCCTGAATGTTAAGTGGGAGTCAAACCATAAGCCCAGGTATTTAAAACTAGTGACAGGGGTTAGGGTGGTGTTAGTGTTGGTTCTAATATGGAGCTCAGTCGCTGGAAGCTTTACAAATTTAGTCTTGGTCCCAAATACCATTGTTACAGTCTTGTCAGTGTTTAAAAACAGTTTGTTTTGGGAAATCCAGTTTTCGAGACTCAAAAAGTCAGACTGAAGTATGTGTTGAAGGTCAGAGAGGCTATGGCTGTGTGCATATATGATTGTGTCATCTGCATACATGTGTATTGAGGCTTCCTGACAATCTGTGGGAAGATCATTGATGAACACTGAGAAGAGCCTTGCGGGACGCCTCAGGTGATATCCAGGGGGTTGGAGTTAGAGCCTGAGATGGACACATGTTGGGATCTTCCTGATAGGTAGGACTGAAACCAGTTTAATGCATGCTTCCCTGTTCCAGAGCTCTGGAGTTTGTTAAGCAGGATAGCATGATCAACAGTATCAAAAGGCGTTGCAAAATCTAGGAATACTGCACCGGTGAGTTGTCACCTTTCCATTCCACACTGGATTTCATTGCAAACTTTTATCAGGGTAGTTACGGTGGAGTGTTTGGGACGAAAGCCAGATTGGAATTGGCTAGGGAAATTTGTCTTGGTATAGTAATCGCTTAATTGGGAGTGGACACATTTTTCCATGACTTTGGATAGGATTGGGAGAAGTGAGATTGGTCTGTAGTTTGAGACAGTGTTTTTGTCCCCAGACATTATGACTCAGTTTAAATACTCTGAATGGGTATTGGTGGCACTATTGAGGGAAACCTGGCATCTTTATATACATGTAATAGAAAAGACATTGAATATATTTAAAAAAGTGTGAAGACTTGCTAAAGGTTTCTGGTGTTACTCGGGAAATCTAAGGCTGCATCCATGGTATGACCGACCACGCAGACCTGTCTGCCCGCTGAGCGATCAGACTGCCTAAAGGCAGTGATAGCGTCTATACGGCGTGCGGGCGGTAGTGGGAGGGGGCGCGCGTTGCGCAAGAAATCAGTTAAAACTGATTTCTTGACGCGACAGGCCGGTCACGTGAGCGGTTCGCCCAATGAGGGCGAACCAGCTCTGTGATGTCACTGGCACGCCCCTAGACACGCCCATGGACGGCGCACGTACCATGGCCTGGGAAAGCACCCGCTTTCCCTCAGCCTCTGCGCTCCTCCGCACGGGCGAAGTGTCTATGGACGCAGCCTAAGAAACCAACCTCATCCCTTCCCTCCTCATTTTCCTCCTTACCCCCTTCTCTGTCCCCCTCATTTCTCTTCTTCCCATCACTTTCCTTTAATACCTTATATAGGGGTATGCAAACTAAGGGGAGGGTGGGCGCGAGATTTTTCTGGGGGGACACAGCGTTTAGAGAGGCCCTGCGCTTTTCCCCAAGGCATTTAAATTAAATGCCGGTGGATTGCGTGAGGCCTCTGCAACCTCAACTAACCGAGATTCTGCCGGCTTCTGGACTCGTCTCCATGGCAATGTGACCAAGGTAAGGGGGGTGCGAGCACCAGGGGCGGCAAGACAGGGGGGTGCAGCAGCAAAGGTTTGCACTCCCCTGCCTTATCCCCAATTCATTCCGCCTCTCTCGCCTCCACCAGAATTCTTTCTTTCTCCTCACGTGCCAAAGGACATCCCCTCTTTCTTTTCTTTCTTTGTCTGCTTTCTATGTAAACTTTGTTGCGGTGACAAGAAAAAGTAAGGCTGCGGCTCAGCCGGGCGATTTGTGGCTGGTTAGGTGCGCGTGGGGGGCGTGTTGAGGTGTGTGGCCAAGACTTCATGGAGCTGGTTCGCCCTCATTAGGAGAACTGCTCACTTGATGCGCGAGCGGCAAATTCAAATTTACTTGTTGGGTAAGGGCCTTGCTAGCTAGGTAAGCGCCGCGCATGCTCAGGCGCTCACTCACGCTGGCCACACACATTGCTGCAATGTGTTTCATCGTGACTAGCGTGAGCGCACGCCCGCCCTCTCAGTGCCACCCTGGCTGAGGCCTAAGAATGTGCTGTAAAATGTGAAAGAGACCATTGAGGTCTTAAAGTGAATGCATATCTTCAGAAAATACAGTATAAAGTCTAGAACAGGACAGAGTTGTTTGTAAATGACAAACAGATCAGCGCATCAAATAAACCTCATGTTTTGCAGTTGGAAACAAAATTCAACAGTGTTGCAAAGACGGCCTTGATATATAGCTATTAAGTGTCTGTTCACACAGCGGGTAGAAAATAAATCCGAAATGAGTCCAGAGAAATCGAAAAAGCCTCAGAAGAATAATAAAGTGCATGTATTTATGTTTCCATGTATATACCAACAGTGACTAAGTAGGAGCCTGGGGCTTCAATCCGTGAGTAACAGACCTCATATAGTCCAGATCTTAGTCACAATATCATGTCTGGGTACCATCTCCACTAAAATGCATAGCGGCAGAATCACAATGAAAGAGACTTGAGGTAGTTACGGGATCTCCCTCGCAGTGCGCCGTGGTCCGTTGTCCTGCCGGTGTCCAGTATAGAGATGGAGGAGAAAAATTGGAGGTGCACAATCGAAAAAAATACACCAAGGGTTGGTATGTAAAGCTGTTCTAAAGTTTAATGGCACATTCAAGCAGGATTAAAAAAACACTCAGTGTTTTGTTTTTAATCTTTCTTTAATGTGCCAATAAACTTTAGAACAGCTTTACATACCAACCCTTGGTGTATTTTTTCGATTGTGCACCGCCAATTTTTCCCCATCTCCACAGACTTGCTTAAAGAAATTGGAATAACTCGTAGAAGGCGCGCATGGGGTGTTTGAGAGGATCCAAACAATGACCGGTCTCCTTACTTTGATACATAAAGTAATCTGTCCAAGTGTGGCTGTTCTAGGTCTTATAGTCTGGGCGTGCATAATGACACACAGACAAACATTCTCAAATATATATAAGATGCGTTAATTTGTCATTCGTTTCGCACCTATAATTTTTAAGTGCATACATTTTATTTTGTATTGTTGTTTAAATTCAGTATTGAATCGTTGATGCAAATACTTGTCAACACACCTGTCTTATTTTGTGTTTACATGCAATAAAGACATTTATTTAAAAAAAAAAAAAACATGTCATTGGCATTAGTTCACTTTGATTGTGGGATGAAATATCACTTTAAACAGACAATGCCTCCAAAGACCAAAGTGATGTCCCTTAAATGTATTGGTTTTCTGGTAAGGGTAACAAAAACAATTGCTTGACAAACACTCCCCCATTCAGAGGCCCCTACGAAATTCAACTGACCGGCTGACTCTGGGATTTTATCCACGATATAATTATTTGTTCTTGTTACTGGGGTCCATTGTCTATTGGCTGCACAATGTTATTTGATCTTTCCACATATTATACTACGAGAATCACCAGCGCTCCCCTTACCAGGAAGAAGAATGATTATAGTAGGCGCCTGTCGCTGGAGCGATACGTGGCCTTCGAGTTTTCGCTGACGGGGAGGCGTGGTCGTGACGTCATGAGGCTGGTTTGCCCTCATTGGCTGAACCGCTCCCGTGACCCGGCCGTCGTGCGACAGACACATTTTGCGGCCGGCTCACAATTCTGCCGTACCGTTGCGCTTCATGGTGCGCTCTCTGGCCTGCCTCATAGGGGGTGCGGCCTGTTGTTCGCGCAGCGCTCGCAGTATGAACAGGGCCTAAAGTTGCAGATTGATTTAAAAACCCGTCCGTACTGTATGCATAGCCAATTCAGTATAGCGGCCTTCTGAAGATTTCCCATTTCCCAAGAAATTCTGAAATAAAATGATCAGGGCAGGGGAATGTGAAAGCAATTTGTCAAATATTGTTACTTAGCAAGTTTTTGTTCGGTGTGCCGACACACCCAGTCCACTCCAGGAGTTTAGCAACATTAACAGTGCTATCAGCTTTTCTTGGGTAAGGCTGCGCTTATAGTGCCTTGCGACGGCGATGCATGTCGCTCCAAAACAAATTAATTGACTCCGTCGCAAGCGCTTATTGTAAGCGCGACAGAGCGACGTCGAGTCTAAAGATTTGGAAGCCGGGTTAATTTGATTTTTTAGAGAGTCGCCACATGTGACTGTCTCTAAACCAATCAAATTGTGCGGCCCGCCCCCTTTCGTGACGTCACTGGCGACCGTCGCTAAAAAAACCTAATAACTTTTGGCGACGGGTGACGTCATCGGTTGCGTCGCTGTCGCCAGCACTATAAGTGCGGCCGTAGCCCCATGCTTAGGCAGAATTGGCATTCCCTGAACAACATACGGTCAGACGGGAACCATTAACATCCTATTGCATGTGCAGAGATGGAAAGTAGCCAGCAACCAGGCGGGAAGCACATTCCTATCGGCAGCCTAGGTGTGCTGGCTTTTAATTATACAAGTAATACAGCTTTTATTCTCTTTACGTTAAACTATTGTAGAGATACTGTATCTGCTTGCTTTGTTTAAAATGACCAATTAATGGTCTTGCTGCAGTATGACCCATGCTTGTTAAGGAAATCACAACTTCATAGGAATGAAATGCCTATGTATTTATATAAAATGTTAATTACAAATTGTAACATCCAGAATGTTTTTTTTTTTTTTTAATGTTGGATTCTCATATTTTTATTTTTTAGACATTTTTAATTGGTGATTAGACTCATAAGTTTGAACGTACTTTGCAGCACAGTATATTGGTCCTTGTGTTTTGAGTTCGTTCAGGCTCAAAGTTCATCATTAGAATGATGCAGCCACATAGTGTGTAGTTGTTTCTATTTGCTGTGTTGCAGCACTAAAGATGGGAAATCAGTCTGTCACTGCCGAGAGCAGGAACAAAACATTGCTAAGTGCCTGTTAACCTAAAGCACTGTTCCATGTTCTGCATATTAACATACATTATTAGAAAGTAGAGCAGTACACCATCAGATCCTGAAGTCTTTAGAAAAAGTTGCTTCACAAACGATACTTGTGCTTATACCCCTTGCCATGACTTCTTGACAGTGATACCCTAGAGCAGTGTTTCTCAACACCAGTCCTCAAGAACCCCCAACAAGTCAGGTTTTAAGGATTTCCCTGCTTGGGCACAGGTGACTCAATCAGTAGCCCAGTCATTTTAACTGAAGGTCATATGCTGAAGCAGGGATACCCTTAAGACCTGACCTGTTGGGGATTCTTGAAATCCACTGTGGACTTTCTCCCCACTCCCCAGCACACTATGGGGTGGTATGGAAGTGCTAGAGCACATTGGTTGTACAGCGTGAGCTGACCCAGGACTTTGCAGTGTTGGGGAGCACATTGGTCACCAACAATCCCCTTGTCAAGACGGGTTTTAGGGATATGCCATGTTCTATACGTGAACTGTACCTATTTAGCAGGTGCTGTACCTATGTTTTGTATCCTGTGACTTTGTAAAACCACCTATTGCACCTGTGAAAGCCAAGGAGATCTACACTGACTGTCTCCCATTGGTTGTTGCTCGGAACATTCGGCTGATTACAGCAGCTTAACCCATTCAGTGCCTGAGCGTCGTACCATCTCTGTGGCCCAAACAATAGAAAATGTACAATCATTGTACTTCAATCATGTAAAAATTTGTATGCACATCTGATTTTTAATTTTTTTTTTTTAAGCCAACAGTTAATTAGTTAACTAGTTGTCATTAGTTAAATTTAGACCTGTGTACGTCGGCAGCTTAAATGCTTCAACAACGCATTGCTCCCTGATGAACTGCAGTCACCCTCTTACTGTGGCTCTGGAGAACTGGTTTTGTAGGATATTTATTCTGTGCTGGTGACATTTCCGCCTTACGAATACTTGCAAATATATTGTGTAAGCTTTTAGATATTACCAATGTATCAAATTTCCTTCCCTTTTACTATTAGCATTAACTATTATTATACGCTAAAGCTGTAAAATTCTGGCCATTATTGACATCCCTGCTCTCTGATTGGTCAAAATTTTGCAGAGTGCTCTGCACAGGAGACTGAGGAGAAAGCAGTGGGTGTAGAGGGTGGAGGAGGGTGCAGAGTGTGTTTTGTTAGTGTGTGCGTGTCTGCAGTTTTGTCGGTTTACAGGGGGGCTGCAGTGTGAGTGTGGGTGTAGAGGTGGGGGCTGGTGTGTGTTTGTGTGGAGGAGGGCTGCAGAGTGTGTTTGTGTGTATAGACGGGGGACAACTGCAGTGTGTGTGTGTGTGTGTGTGTGTGTGTGTGTGGTGTGTGTGTGTGTGTGTGTGTGGTGTGTGTTTGTGTGTGTGTGTAGAGATGGGCTGTATGTACAATTTCATTTTAATAAACACATGCAGTAAAAGCAAATAATGTAGACGATCATGCTGATAAAATTCAATATGACTACAAAAGTGTCTTATCTTTTTTATGAAAAATGTAAACCAAAAAAAAAATAAGCCACATTTAGCCTATAAAAGCAATAATTCCCTCAGAACAGGGTATTACTGGCCAATAATGCCCTGTTCTGAGGGGATTATTACTTCTATTAATGTTTTTTCCTTACCATTTAACAACATTTTTATTCTCGCTTACGCACATTTTTGGGCAGGGAACAGAGGCTTGAGAACAGCAGTTATAATTTGAGGTGTAGACCACCTCCCAAGTGGTGCTAATGATATTCAAGTTAAATATTGCCTACGTGTGCATGTGGTCTAATTTTCTCACTTTGTGTTCTATATTAAAGCAAATGCTTGTTAAATGCTTGATCTACGACAGTTGTTTTATAGTTTAATAGCTTTTCAACTCTATGACCAAAACCCTAATTTTCTTTCATATATGATACAGGCAGTCCTCGGTTATCCGACACAATGGCGTTACTCAAAATGGCGTTGGATAGCGAAACGTTCTAAAGCGAAACACGTTTTCCCATAGGAACACTGTTTAAATGAAAAGTTCCGTTCCTGAAGGCATTTTTAATGCTAAAATACACAAAATATTTTACGCAGGCAATAAGATACGCAGCACACACACAAATTATATAGTGCATATACCGTATTATATATATAATATAACATAATATATAATAGAATATAAAAATATAATATATTATATAGTATAATATATATACACATAAACAACTTTGCAAAGCGTCATAAGAGCGCTGGATAAGCCGTTTTGGCGTTGTAAAAATGTACATAGGTATGCATTGCATAGCGTTGGATAAGCCATTCGTTGTAAAGCGAAGCGTTGTAAAACGAGGACTGCCTATACATTCCATTCTAAATGATGAGAACTGGATTAAAGGTATTGCATTACATATACCTAAAATCTATATAACTATGTTGATGGTAATTCTATGCATTTTAGTTAATTTAGCATTCTAAATATACTTACTTTATATTTTTTTTAAATGTTATGATTTGTTATTAAAATTGTCTAATTTTATTTAATTATTTTGATTTTTTAAATGTGGGTTTTGCTATGTATAATGGTTATTTCAGCATTGAATGTGTGTGTCTGCTGGGTGCATAGACATTGGTTAGTCAATTAACCTATGGGAAACCATATTAAACTATAAGAATGCCAGCAAGCCACACAGATTCATTCCCCAGATGAAGTCCTAGTACCAGGACGAAACGCGTAGGGTGGAGGCTTAAGAATATATCTGTAGCTCTCCCTATCCCCAGAACTGTCAAACCTTGACCTCCAGATATAATATAGTATATACTGTGGACATTACTCCCTGGCGCTCCGGTACAAACACTAACCGAGTGACGTCACGATCGCTGTCTCGCGGGACCTGAGGAGCAGCGCAGGAGAACTGGAAGGCAGTTGCGGGCAGCACGGAGAATTCCGGCGTTCCACGTGGAGAGGAGGCAGACCGCCACACAGAGCAGCAGGAAGGAGGGGATTCTTTATATCCTACATGCCTAATCATTTCTACTTTTGCGCAGTAACCAATACAAAACGTACTGTACTAGCATCCAGACACTCATTGAGTCCTCCAGGGGTAAGAGTCCCTAACTGGTGGATCCAATAGGTCTCCTGTCTGCACAAGATCTTGAAACGATCGCCTCCCAGAGCACAGGCTGAAATATATTCCAGGCCCATTACTGTCATACATTTAGGGTCCTGATTGTGTATGGCTTTATAGTGTCAGGAAATACTATTCACAATCAATCCCTTTATGACACTCCTTCTGTGCTCCAGGAAACGGGTGCAGAGGGGTCTTGTGGTGCGTCCAATATAGCGTAGCCCGCAACCACACTGGATGCAGTACACCACAAATGAACTTTGACAGTTTATAAAATTCCTAACCTGATAGATATTATCTCTATTGGGAGAACTAAAATCAGACCGGATCTTCAAATGTCTACAGGTAATGCATCTACCTCGTCCACATTTGTGGTTCCCTTTAAGGCCATTAGGAGCAAATTTTTTGGAGACATTCCCTGATCTCAATTTAGTTGGAGCTATAATGCTCTTCATACTTCTGGCCTTTCTGTAGACAATCGATGCCCGGTCCGGAAGAATGCCCTTCAAATGAGGATCACATCTGAGAACTCCCCAGTGATTGCTTACAATCTTCTGAATAGCTTTATAAGACTGATTGTAGGTGGTAATGAATCTTAAACTGGAATTACCAGTGTTGTCAGCAATCACTGGTGAGTTGTATCCCAGACGAGATACGACCTGCCTATTCTTGGATGTCTAACATTTTGGACCTATCAAAGGAACTCACTTTCTTAAAAGATTCAGAGACTAGTTTATTGTCATACACCAAGCTTGCAGATCTTAAAGGTTATTAAACATTCACGCATTAATTTTGTAACATATTTTTAAGTTGTATTTTTTTGATCAAAGATTTCTCTAAAGATGCAATTGTCAATGTCTGGGTTCTTTTCCGACACTACAGTAAGTTAATCAAACGTTCTGATTCTTGAGAGAGCCACATATCATGGTCCATCACTAAAAACACGCTTAGCCTATTTTATCAAACGTTTGGCCTTGTGACTTTATTGATGGTCATTGTGAAAGCCAATCGGATGGGAAATAGTTTTCGTTTGAATGGTAAATCACTGGCTGTCTCTGGGTGAGTGGCAGGCCATTCAGCCTATCATAGAGGGGGAGAAATATGCAGCCGACGTTAAAGCTGCAGTTCAAGCTGCCGTTTAAAACACACTGACAAGTGATTGGCTAAGTTGCCGATCGATCAGTTCTCCTGTAATCGCTGAAAATTCAACTCGGGGTTTCTTTATATCAGTGTTAGGGCTGCAAAAGATTACCAAGATGCAAAGTGCTGTGTAGAAGATCATGTGACCTGGCAGTCTCTAGATACAATTGGTGCACTGCTAGAGAGAGGGCCGGGTTCAAGAGCCAGAGCCTGTCTCACAAGAGGAAGGGGCTGTGACTTTGTAAATGGTTGCTATAGAAACAAAATTGCTTGTTACATTATATATTAAAAAAATGCTATACCAGTATTTTCTCAGTACAGAACTGATTTATTTAAAATAAAACGTAAGAAATTGCTTGAACTGCAGCTTTAAATAGGACATGAATACCTGTCACTCTTGATTGTCATTGAAAAAGCCAATCATATGGGAAATTGTTTTCGTTTGCAACTGATTGGTAAATGCGTGTCGGGAATGAGTGTGATTCTTGGAATAATTGCTGTATCTGAGTTTGCTGCACTGATTTTTTTTTTTTTTTTGCTTCGATTATTTGTATTCGAGTAACAGTAAGTCTTGCACAATTATTCAGTCCTCTCAATGGTATTTAGTTTTCCGTCAACGAGACGTCGCGTCACAACAAATGCATTGTCACTGTCGTCGGCGCTTATAGTGCACGCGACGGCGCGACCAAGCGACAGTGCTACCAAAAATCTGATAGTCAATGTTTGATTTTTTTCAGCCACAGTCTCCCCTTGTGGCCAATCAGAGAGCTTCTCCGTCCCTCTGCCTTCCCCCTTTCTGATGTCACTGGCCTTGTAGCCTGCAACGTTGCCTAAACTTAAATTACAACTATTGCAATGGCGACGGGTGACTCGGTCGCGTCGCCGGCAGTATAAGCGCAGCCTCAGGAGCATGATAACAACTCCTACTTTAAGTTTGTTTATAAGGAGGCATTCTGATTGGTGTAAGCTGGTTTTTAATAATTCTCCCAGGAATTCATTCATACATACATACATGCATACATACATGCATACATACATACATGCATACATGCATACATGCATACATGCATACATACATGCATACACGAAGACGCTCATCCAGATGAGCGAGGACTTTGAGAAAGCTTCAGGAGCAAAGGTCAACTGCGGGAAGTCTGTGATCATGCTGTTCGGGCGCTGGAACCTGACTGCTGACCCTCTGCCCTTCCCCATCAGAGCAGGCTTCATCAAAATCTTGGGTGTCTGGTTTGGTGGCAAAAGCGCAGCCCTGAAGAGTTGGAATGAAAGACTGAGCAGAGTGAACCAGATGATTGGTCTTTGGCGCCTCAGACCCCTCACCATGGAGGGAAAAAATCTGGTGCTGCGGAACGAGACCCTTTCAGTCTTGCAGTACGTGGCCCAGGCTTGGTCTCCCCTGAACAAAACCTGCAAGGCCATCTCCATGGCAGTGTTCCGCTTCATCTAGGGTGCCAACATGGAAAGAGGAAAGTGCGAAGTGATGTGCAAGGAGCGGCTCAAGGGGGGTAAATGAGTCCCTGATATCCCCACTATGCTGCGCGCCTTCTTTGTAAGCAGCTGCGAGCAGATCACCCTAAGAGACTGCGACTAAGAGGCGCCGGTCTATAGCATGTCCCGCTTCCTACTCCTGCCGCTTTGGAGAGCACTGGGGTGGGACAAATGGGACAGCTCTATCCCCTACAAGTGGCACATGCCCTGGTTCTACAGAGACGTGTGGACTTTTGTGAGGCAGAACAATCTGGAGGGAGCAAAAACAGATCTGTGGAAGCCCAAGGTCATATACAAAATGATCCGGGCAAAAGACATCGAGTCGGTCCCAGGACTCCCCCCCCAACACTTTTGAAACAGTGTGGAGGAATGTGGCATCGAAAAGACTCACAAATAAGCAAAAGGACATGGCTGGCCATACACGGAGGCCTCCGTGTGAGAGGAGACACATATATGAAAAGAGACTTAATCGCGAGAGGCACTGCCCCAGGTGCGGTACAGTGGAGGATACCGCTCTCCACCTCTTCTGGCACTGCCCCTTTGCGCAGGCCTTGTTGCGAGCCCCGGACTCTGACTAAGAGACTATATACTGAGGAAGTGCATTACTCGGACTTTTCACGGGCACGCACACAGAGGACACAATAGAAAACTGTTGGCATCTAATGGGTTATTTCAAGGACGTTTAAATTTTTGCCAGGGAATGGTTGATAAATGGGGGAAAAAACGATGACCGTGCAGGACTGCAGCAGGCTGATTCTCTGCCTGCTCAAAGACTTCAACACAATCGGCGGCACTTAGGGGGAGGCCTCAACATCCTCACCCCCCATACAGTAATATTTGTATTTGCTATATGCTTTACGGTGGATGGTATAATATATATATAAATTATTATTATTATGACACATATTGCCTATAAGTAAATTAAATATTTTTGGAAGTGTTCATGTATAGCAGCGACCTAGGAAAACGTGTTATTGTTTTGTTGCTAATTGATGTATAAATAAGTGGACATTCTTCTCCATTGTTTTTAGCTGAGACTGGGTGGGGGATGATTACCACTCGTTAATCTCACTTCCATAATAAAGGTAATCGGACTTTGCCTCGCAACATGTGAAATACACAACTATAAAGACAGAGGACAAGGCATGGGGGAGAGGTAAAATAAAGATAAGGGCAAAAAAAACTACCTAACTTGGCAAACCTTGTCTGGCAATCTTTTTAAAACAATGTCTTTTTAAAACAATTTCTTTTTTTGGGGCGGCCAATCGCAACCATGTGATTGATTGCTGATGAAGGCTGTAATGTGACCCCGGTGACACAGGTGGAAGGGGAGGGGTCCCTTTTAATTTCGTCATCGGACTCCCCTAGGAAACGAGCAATTAGGTGATAATAGGCCCTTGGACGTCACAAAGGCCACTGTCGTCTGAGCCTCGTATAAATGTGTAGAGGTCACTCTTGTGATGATGGCAGTGAGCCGGACATATCGCAATAAGAAATGACCATCGTTGGATAAAGATGGTTCTCAACTGAATTCCAAGAGAGGTTAAAAGGCCAAGACGACGATCAAAAGTAAGATGGGAGGATGAAACTAGAAAATGTGCTGGAGCAACGTTGAGTAGAGAGGCTGCAACCGCAGCACCTGGAAGATCATTGGGAGGGTTCTTCCAACAGTGGATCGACGAGGGCTGAAGATGAGCTGCCGTTGAGACGCACAGTTTCATCGACTAGACCAATATCAAAAGCCACATTGTATCATTTGTTGTGCCTGCTTTTCTAACCCTTCTACATACTACAGTTTTAGTATGCTAGCAGAATAAATATAAAAATATATATATATTATTTTTTTTCCGGGGAAGTACCCATTTCCCCTGTATGCTCAACATTGTGATATCTAATGGACAACAATAAGGTGTGCGCAAACTGGGGGGCGGAAAGACTGAGCATATATATGTATCACTTTGCCTGTCCTCCGGAAGAATTGAACGGCGTCTGATCAGCTGAAGGGATCCAAATATTCTGGCATCGTAAGTAGTGGGTTGTAATCTTGTTTCATTTTTGTCCACACGAATAGCTTAGCAAGTAGAGGGAGCCAAGCACACCAGAAAACTTTTGGGGGGAGAGGGTGGGGAGGGGGGTGGGGGCACGGCGGCTCTTACAGAGGCCTTGCGCTCTTCGAACAACATGGAAGTTAAATGCCTCTGTTACTGCCTCTTACCTGCTCTCCGGCGGATTCTGGCAACGCGTGCCATGACAGCCCAGAATCAAATGAAGCCGCAGGGTCAAATGGCAACGCGACGTCATTTGACGTTGTGATGTCAAATAACGCCGCCGATGTGGAAGAATATGTAAGGGAGGGTGGGGAGAGCAGGCAGGGGGAGAAAATAAAAAAGCTTAAGCACCCCTGCTGTAAGGCAGGGGTGCTCAACTCCAGTCCTCAAGCCCCCCAACAGGTCAGGTTTTCAGGATATCCCTGCTTCAGCACAGGTGGCCCAGTCTTCGACTAAGGCTCTGAATGTGTTACCTGTGCTGAACCTGGGATATCCTGAAAACCTGACCTGGTTGTGGGGAGTGGGGGTGCTAGAGGTCCGGAGTTGAGGCCCCCCTGACCTAGGGGTTAAGTGCAAGAAACTTTTAAACTTTACAATATTGCTGTTCTTAAAAACCACCACGTTTAGCGTCTCTATTGTCACGCTGTCTGAAACTGAAGTTGTATATGTTATTGACATGGACAAAGTCCGACTGTTCTGTGTTCATTTTGCGTGTCTCTTGTTAGGATGAGGCCTTGCAATGCAAGGAAACCAGCGGAAAGATAGATCGTTGCAAGTGATAGTCATACAGTCTGCAAGTGAGAAATGTAACTACTAAAAGCTTTTAGCCACTGTACTCAAATCGCACGCTTTTCCGGCTCCTGTTGTAGAGGAAAGGTTGGCCTGTAGGAGCCTTAATGTGTAAACGTTTTAACGGCAGGCTGCTTCCTGCTGCATTAACATGCTTTTTATTATCTGGGGAAGAGGTTATCGGCTTAAGAAACTTCCTCCAGGGGAAATTGTCCACAGGTCACGCTGACCAATCGGAAGCTGCAACATCATTGTTTGCGACTTCCTATTGGATGGCCATTTAAATCCCCCCCCCCCCCCCGAGATAAACTTCACAGGTGGGTGTCTCGGAGCTAAAAATATCACAGTTCAGCTCCGTGGACTCCTCTTCCATTTCAATCGCAGTGGTCAGCCCAAACACCCCCTGGAAATCTAGTAAGTGCCCCCCATGACATGTCTGCTACGTCATAGGGCCTGTGGTGTGCCGGGGGCAATGCTGCACTAGGTCATAAGGGCACTATAGATATTAAACTAGTTCAAATTCTATGTAAATATAAATACTATTGGTTACAATTTTAGCATTTTAGTTGGACGCATAGAAACAAAATGCACTTATACCGATACTAAAGGGATGGCTGCATTCCCCCCTTATACCTCCGGTGCCACAGGGGTGGTGTATTGCAATCACTGAGGTTACAAGTATTGCTTTTTTGGCATGTGATTGGGAGCTTCTGTAATGGGAACAGCCACAAAGCCGTCAAATGTACAAAAACCTACTCGGGCATATCTTTCTCTCTTGTGATAAAGCAGTTTGCAAACTTGTCCCGTGAGGCTGAACCGGGGGTCCCCTGCGAATGTGGGTCCCCTGACGAATGTGGGTCCCCTGACGAATGTGGGTCCCCTGACGAATGTGGGTCCCCTGACGAATGTGGGTCCCCTGACGTTTCCCCTGACGTTTGTGGGTCCCCTGACGTTTGTGGGTCTCACCGGTTTCCGAATAGCGTTATCCACTGGGAAAGAATACCTGGCGGGGGGGGGGGGGGGGGGTTGAAGATGAGCTCCAGGCCACTCCCTGGTGTAGAAAAGAAAAAATGCACAGAAGCGCACCAGGGATTAGACAAATGTAATTTATTAATAAAAATACACGAAAATAGCTGGGAGGATCCAACCCCTCCTCAGCTGTAAAGGTGAAACTGCCCAGATACATGGACCATATATATGGACCCTGGAAAATCGATACCCTAAACAGTAAAACACACACAGTACACTAAAAAATATACATTCAAAGTAGCAACAGTCCAAGGTAATTTAAGTTAAAACCGCCATAGAGGACTATCATACCGCTGACAGGGGGAAACGAACACTCACACTGGGGTAGAAGTAGGGGTCCACGGATGACCGCACAGGATCCGGATCGCGGCACCGCAGAAGGTGAAAAACGCCACTTGTGCCTCAGGCAGGCTCCGTCTCAGCCTCTCAGCAAACACGCGCAGGATGACCTGTCGTGACCTCTACGCGTTTCGCACCATGTGTTTCGTCAGGAGGTCACGTACAGCGTCATCCGCGCGTCTTTATAGGTGGCAGGGAATCAGTAAGGACAGCCCATTTCAGACGCCAGACCAGACACCCTTTACATGCCTACGATTTGCCAAAGTGATGCAACCTCTTTCCTACAGTGTGTCACATGTTGCAGCACTCACGGGCTAACAGCTATAAGTAATAATTAATAAATATAAACCTAGAACATGATGCTTCACACAGACATAACAACACAGCATAAGACCATCACATATAGTACAAAACGTAAAAAGAGTTTTAATAGCGGAGTAAGCGGCATGCCTTTGGCCAGAATCTTTGGTATATTTTTTACATTCCTCAGATGTTCTAGCATACGCATCTTTAGTGGTCTTTTAGTCTTGCCAATGTACTGTAAATTACAATTACATTGCAAGACATACACCACATGCGTTGTCTGGCAATTAATAAAACTTTTGGCGTTATAGATCCGTTTAGTAGCACAAGACGTGACTGTTTTTCCTTTGCAAATATGTTTACACGCCTTGCACTTTCCGCATTTGTATGTGCCCATAATGCCCAAGCGTTCTTTGATATCACCAGATACAGGAGTTTTTCTGATGATTTGGCTTGGGGCCAACATATTTTTTAAATTAGCATGTTTAAACACTATACCTGATTGAGACTTTAACTGAGGGCCCAATATAGGGTCCATTTTAACTCCCTGGTGTAACAAAATTACCCTTTTTTCAATATGGAGCTATAGAGATATATATATTTCACTGTGTTTTTTTTTGTCATATTGGAAGTAGCTCTGGGCTCTGTGTGTTTTTTGTTTTTTGTAGTACAGCTAAACCCCGTTATAACGCGGGTCTCGGGGTCCACCCCGAGACCACCGCGTTACTAACGGGGTCGCGAGAAAAAAAAATGGCCGCCGCGCTTTAGCGCATATTCATCCCGCGGGACAGGAGATGGGAGCGGGCATGTCCCTCCGCTCCCCGCTTCCCCCTGTCACCGCGGGGCAGGAGATGGGAGCGGGGATGTCTCTCCTGTCCCCGCTTCCCCCTGTCACCTCGGGACAGGCCGCGGGGCAGGAGATGGGAGCGGGGATGTCTCTCCTGTCCCCGCTTCCCCCTGTCACCTCGGGACAGGCCGCGGGGCAGGAGATGGGAGCGGGGATGTCCCTCCTGTCCCCGCTTCCCCCTGTCACCTCGGGACAGGCCGCGGGGCAGGAGATGGGAGCGGGGATGTCCCTCCTGTCCCCGCTTCCCCCTGTCACCTCGGGACAGGCCGCGGGGCAGGAGATGGGAGCGGGGATGTCCCTCCTGTCCCCGCTTCCCCCTGTCACCTCGGGACAGGCCGCGGGGCAGGAGATGGGAGCGGGGATGTCCCTCCTGTCCCCGCTTCACCCTGTCACCGCGGGACAGGCCGCGGGGCAGGAGATGGGAGTGGGGATGTCCCTCAGGTCGCCGCTTACCTCAGAACCATGCTGCCTGCATGGAGGTTGTAGCGGGGGGTTTCTTCTCCCCACCGCTGTCCCCGGTGCTCCCGCTGCCTGCGCGGGAGGAGGGGGGGGAGCGGGTGGTGGTGCTGGTCGCGGCCCGTCTGTGTAGAGTGAGAGAGTGTGTGTGTATGTATATATGGGAGAGAAAGTGTGTGTGGGTAAGTGTCTGAGTGTGTGTGTAAGTGTGTGTAAGTGTGTGTAAGTGTGTGTGAGTGTGTGTGAGTGTCTGTGAGTGTGTAAGTGTGTGTGAGTGTGTGTGAGTGTCTGTGAGTGTGTAAGTGTGTGTGAGTGTGTGTGTGTAAGTGTGTGTGAGTGTGTGTGAGTGTCTAAGTGTGTGTAAGTGTGTGTGTGTGTGTGTGTGTCTGTAAGTGTGCGTGAGTGTGCGTAAGTGTGCGTGAGTGTGCGTAAGTGTGTGTGAGTGTGCGTGAGTGTGGTCAGTGTGTGTGCAGTGTGTCAGTGTGAGCAATGAGCAGTGTGTGCAGTGTGCAGTGTGTGTGCAGTGTGGCAATGAGCAGTGTGTGTGCAGTGAGTGTGTGCAGTGTGTCAGTGTGAGCAATGAGCAGTGTGTGTGCAGTGTGCAGTGTGTGTGCAGTGTGGCAGTGTGAGCAATGAGCAGTGTGTGTGCAGTGAGTGTGTGCAGTGTGCAAAAAAAAAATGTAAAAAAAAAATTTTTAAATTTTTTTTTTTTTTTTTTTTTTTTTTAAAACGGGAGCCACGGGAAAACCGCGTTATAACCGAATCGCGGTATAACGAGGCGCGTTATAACGGGGTTTAGCTGTATACAGTGCACGCTCAGTATCACTCCTTTTGACACATATACATATATATTTTGTGGTCATTTTTGGGCTTAATATGAGCTTACTGTGTATCTGTGTGTTTGTTCACACTCTGGTTTAAGTAAGGTGTTTTTTTTTAATAGAAGGCAGCATTGCTGCTTTAAGATCACTGTGTTTGGTAAGTGTCACTAACACAGACCTCTCTCTATTGTCTGCGAGTCTCTGATTTGGAATTGGGCTCAGTAATTCTTAGTAGCAGATCTCATAATGGGTCTCGCTGATGGAAGTCTTTTCCCAAAAATAACCGCCAAATCTCCCAGATGTTGTATCTTTTGAGGTTGGCATCTCTGCTCACACCCATCTCTTTGCATTTCTGATCAAGTCAATGAGTTTCTATGTTAATGGATATAACCAGACATTTTAAAAAGTATGACCGATTTAAAAAAAAGTGCCAAAACCCCTCCACCGTACAGTGTACGGTAAACAAAAATATCACGTGTGGCGCATTTGCATGTCATTACCCAGAATCCCTGGCTGCAGTGGAAGTGCTGTTTGGTAAGCGATAATGGGGAAAGACCGGGTTGCAGACCTGTCTGAGACATGCAAATGCACCACACGTGGTATTGTTATTTACTGTACATTAATGGACACTCTTAGCGGTGTAGTGAGAAGACGTGGATCTTTGAATTATCTATTTACAGTATAAGTGTGAATGACACTTTTTGTAATGATTTTTTTTTTTAAATGAGGAAGCTTTAAGTCATATAGGATAGGAGAACCTATTTTGCTAAAAGACGAGAACACCAATTGTGTTAAACAGGGCTGTGAATTTCCATCGACAATCATGTTTAGACTTCCTGATTATACTACTTTTTATATCAGTGTAGCCTGGAGCTCCCGCAGCTCCTTGAGACTCCCCTCCCCTTGGTCAGCTCGATCGCGGGTGCCGAAAGACCCGACGGCTGCTTCAAAGGGTGGGGGCTGGAGCAGGGAGCAGCGCGGCTTCCCCTGCCTGCGGCCGGTTGCCGGGGACGCGATCGGGCCGTTGCTAAGGCCACGATCGCGTCTCTAAGGTCCCGGCGGCCGCAGAGCAGGGCGCCGCCATTGAGGACCGTCTCGCGCATGCGCAGTGGACGCGTAGGCGCAGGGAAAGCCCCAGAGCTAGGGATAGCTCGCGCGAGCATAGGGACAGCTCAGGGAGAAGAGAGAAAGCCCGGGAAAGATTGCACACGCGCAGTGGAGGGTAAGGAAAGCCCGCGAACCCCTAGCCTATCAGGGAAGGCTCTGAGCAGGGACTACGAGTCTCATGAGTCTCTGTATGCCCCATGTGACACCAGGGAGCCAATAGGGCTTAGGAAGGCCCGGCAAGGAAAGTGGATACATTGTTTGGACTGCAGCACGTTTGTCAGTTGGAGCTGGGGAGCTGTGAGGGAAGGAAGGGTGCAGAGAGCATATGCAGCTCCTGCATCGAGTAAGGTCCCCACATCCCAAGTAAGGCCCCAACTCCCCACCAGGTTAGTGGGTAAGTGTTGAGGGACGGCCCACATAGGGACGCTGCCCTTAGTGCGTGTGTGTGTGCTGTCTTGTCAGGATCACGGCTGGCAGTGCTGTGAGGCCTGACAAGAAGGCATAGTGCTAGTGTGCAGCAAGTTGCTGTACGCGTTCCAGAAGTTTGCAGTGCGTAGCTGTTAGTGTTAGTGTTAGGGTTCCAGGTTGCTGTGTTGAGTGTTGCATGTGACGCTGCCTGTACTGAGTGCAGTGTGTGTGCAGCGCGTGTTACTGTCTGCCGGCTGACTGAGAGCTGTGTGTCGGCTGCAGGCGCGTTAGGATAAGTGAGTTAGGAGCTAGTTGTTCAGTGTGTGTATATCACCAGTGCCAGTTGCACGTGGTGAGCTGCCAGAGTCTGGGATCCGACAGAAGTTACAGGGAGAGTTATTCTGCATGCAGGGACTAGGGTAGAGGTATACCCCAGGGCCCAGTTAGTCCCCTATGACACCAGAGGAAGCTGTATGATATAGGGTTGGCCTTAGGACAGGGACTCCTTCACCATATTTAGAGCAGCAAGAGGGATGCTGTCTGACGGCCTCTGACTGTCTGACAGCGTGTTCAGAGACTGTGTTAAAGGAGCATTCCGGCTGGAGATTCCTTTCCTGTGGATGCAGCGTGTGCATCCATTCCTGCAGAGAGCAGCGCAGCACGCCGTGGGATCACTGTGCGGTGCTGCTGAGTTCCAAGGATTTTCCTGACCAGGACTGGTCAGGGAGGTAGTATATATTAAGTGCACCACCGGGCCCCAACACAGGGAAGCGCTATCCCTCACACTCACACTGGTCTTTATTGTTGGGGACACTCAAGAGACTGCGGGGAATGTGATGATGGACATGTGGGTGGGGGGATGGTATGCATTCAGAGTGATGCACTGTTATTGATATATTGTTTTGATGTTATGCAAAGAGGTGTTATTGGAGTTACAGGTTATGTTCAGTAAATACTGTTTATTCACACGGTGTGTATTTACTGTATGGTTGTTCTGGTGAGGGCACACTCTCACCCCGTTGAGATCCCTCATCAGTGGAGGCGCTGCACCGAGTGTAAGTACATACCCCAGGTTCCCCGTGGCGGAAGCTCAGCTCTCCTGGTTGCCAAACAGGTACCGCACCACACTGATAAGTAGTCAGACACACCTACCCACCTCAATCTCACTTAAGGGGGGGGAAAGAGGGCTACATCAGTATGGCTTTGAAATAGAAAATCACAAGTCACGTTCAGAGTGCGTTTGATTGGGGTGAAAGTCAAAGGAAAGAAAACATTTTATGGAATAAAACTAGACTTTTACTTTACCTCCTAGCAAGCTAAATATGACTTTCAGTGTGGAAAGGTTGAAGAAACCTGTTACAAACTGATATATATATATAGTGACGTTCCACATTTAAATACATTGCCTCACATATAATTACAGAGTTATGTATGACGTGGGTTCAATCCCCAACCCATTCAGTGATGAATTTTTTTTGTTTTGCTAAAGAAAAAATGAATTACATTGGATGTTTTAGATCAGTGGGGACCTAAAGAAGCTCTTCACCTAGTTGATAGATATTTTAAATTATTATAGTAAATAAAATGACACCACAATTATGTTGGTTGTGATTAAATGGCTAAAAACATTTCCACAATTGTGTTAGTTGTGACTCAACGGTGGAAAACACATGTCCAAACAAATTGTTTTATTACATTACATTATTATCCATTACTTAAAATAAAAGTTTTTGAAACAATTTCTGTCTAGAAAAAAAATAAAGGTGGAGCATTTTTAGTCACTTTTCCAGAACAGTACTGTACGCAGGGCGGCCACCTTCTACTGGAGGCTAACCCGGAGATAACGTTCTTTACATTCAGCTCTTACCTTCTGCGGTGGCGGCTTCCTTCCGGCATCTCCCTCCTGCAACAGCTGTTAATGTGACTATGCAGCGCCCAATGGTCAAGTTGCCATGACAATGGGACGCCTTATGGCGCTGATGTGTAGTGACGTCATGTTTATCATGGCAACGCGGTGCTATCTGACGCCACACAGCCATACTGACAGCAGTTGCAGGGGGAGATGCCGCAGGACGCTGGGAGACGCCACCATCCGGAGGTTTACAAGGTAAACCCGTAGCACTGAGATACGTGGCCAAAAACCATAGCCTCCGGGTCAAACCCGGTAGTTGTGGTAACCCTGAGTGTACATGTGCGTCCTGTGCAGTCAGAAGCACTGCAGGTAGGGGGATGTGGGGTGGTTAGGGGTTGTGGAAGGTGGTGGTTGATTCCATCATAAACGTATCATTTGGAAGAACTCTTTTTGATGGCAACTTCTTACCTTGAAAATCCGCCTCCTGTTGATCTTCTGATCTGGGACGTCTTCTCTTTGTGGTGCAGGGATTTAATCTGCAGAACAAGAAGCAATTCTTCTATTTCTGTAATGAATAAACCATGTTTATGATCTGAAATAAGGATAAAAACTAAAACAGACGCACACATATATAATTCATAATAGCATGTTCTTGTAGTTTTATATAACGCTTTACAGAGACATTTTGCAGACCGTCCCTGCCCCGTAGAGCTTACAATCTATGATTTTGGTGCCTGAGGCACAGGGAAATAGTGACTTGCCCAAGGTCACAAGGAGCCGACACCGGGAATTTAACCAGGCTCCTCTGCTTCAAACTCAGTGCCTGTCAGTGTCTTTACTCACTGAGACAGTGAGAATTTCCGCTCTCCTACCAATTTGGCTAAAATATACATGTTTACATTTGGAACCTGCGTCTGTAACAAAGAAGTCATTTGGTTGCCTTTTGATCCATGATTCAAGCTGCCAACCTCATCAAGAGTGATTGACCTGTCCTCCATGTTGTCACTATGATAAAATAAAGGCATTTTTAATTTAGCCTTTTGTTTGTAGCCCCATATTTTTGCTATTGCTGTGCTCTGCTTTTTTACCCGTTGGATCTCTTCAAGCATGCTGCCAGCGTGATGCACGCACCGGACTGCCTCAGACTGTGAGTACACTTATCTCTTCACTCGTGTATACGGAGTCAAGATTGCATATATGTGTGTGGTTGTCCATGTAGGTGATACGGGGTAGACTGTTCATATACGGTTTATCCTATATACACACTACAGGACTTTATTACTACATTACCCCCTTTATCTGAGCATATCAACACACCAGATCATAACTCAAAGAGGCTCTCATATCCATCTTAAAGCAACTTGATACATTTTGATCAATTATATACCTATTGCCATCACTGTTTTATGGATCTTGAGCATTGATATCTAGAACTTGGTTCTTGCTTCTCTACTCATCAAGTTAAACTCCATTTAGCAGGTACCTACACAGAGTATATGCAATTTCTTATTGTCTTATGGACTAAACTTTGAAGTATGTGTAATAAAAATATATTGGCAGAATATAAAAGGGGAGGTTAAGTATTGCATGTACAAAAAATAGATTAAAACTGAGCATATATATGTATCACTTTGCCTGTCCTCCGTGGCGTCCGGAAGAATTGAACGGCGTCTGATCAGCTGAAGGGATCCAAATATTCTGGCATCGTAAGTAGTGGGTTGTAATCTTGTTTCATTTTTGTCCACACGAATAGCTTAGCAAGTAGAGCACACCAGAAAATACTGCGAATTGAACTACTGAAAAGGGTAATTTTAATGACTATAACAGTTAAAAATATCCAACGTTTTGGTGAGAAGCACCTTCATCAGATTATTCGTAAATCCTGCGTTACGCCGCGTGGTGGTCCGAGATGGTGCGCTGCAGACATAATGGCCCATTGGATTAACACAGCGGGGTCCCTGCTGTGTGAGTCCTTCCGGGGTCTGCCTGTCTGTAACAGACGCGCAGAGAGAGAGGCTAAATCAGTTGCTCTAACTGTGCGCCTCTCGCAGGCGATCGCGGGGGTTTTATTTAATTTGAAACATTACAGTAATGTAGCAGGGGGTCTCCGGAGCTGAACTGCATTGATTTCAGGTCCGGGGACCCCCTACATCCCGAGATACAGGCCCCTTTATGGGGTGCCAGTATCCCGCCATGTAACAATCCTGTGGGTCACGTGACTGCGGGATTTTCACATGGCAGTAGATACCGGCACCCCATAACGGGGCCTGTATCTCGTGAAGTAGGGGGTCCATGAGGCTGATATCAACTTTGTTCAGCTCCTGCACACTATTATCAACCCCCGCCCCCAATAAAAAATCATTACCTTAGCAGATAGCTGCTTACATTTTATTTTTATTCAGTGAGTGTGATCAGGGAGTCTCCTGAGCTGAACAAATTTTATTTCAGCCTCGGGGACCCCCTACTTCCCGAGTTACAGGCCCTGGTATGGGGTGCCGGTGTCCCGGCCATGTTAAAATCCACATGAGATCTAAACAAAGCAGAGGGACACCGGCACCCCATACCAGGGCCTGTATCTCGAGAAGTAGGGGGTCCCCGAGGCTGAAATAAACTTTGTTAAGCTCAGGAGACCCCCTGCTCACTCACACTATAAACAAACATATGTAAGCACCTGCTTTACCTTAGCGGCTAACTGCTAAGGCAATGAAGGGGTTAAGGCATATAGGGGGCAGAAGGGGTGAATGAAGGGGGTAATAGCCCCAGAATGGTTGGTTAAGCCTCTCGGGTGGGCATTGGGAGGTGTTAATAACCCCTTCGTTACCTTAACGGTAGTAACCGCTATGGTATTGAAAGGGTTAACCTATCCCACTACACACCAAGGCCTGACCACCCACCCTGTTGCAACTACTCCCTTCACTCAATCCCTCTACCCACAATAAACATTAAAATACCTACTACCTACAGTACCAATACACAACCCACCCCCTGTACCCTCAACAACCTCCCTAACACATACAGTACAGTAATGGGCAAAATTACTATTATCCAGATATGGATAATAGTGCATTTGCCCATTTAAAATAAAACATACAGTAAATAAGCAGCATAAAGTAAATTCAACTGGCACTTACCCCTACCAGGATGAAAGCTGTCCTCATCCTCATGACCGTCCTAATCCTCCGCGGGCAGCAACAGCACAATAAAAAAAAACTGAATGGCATGGTGGCACACCCATGCCCTGTGGGCATGAGATTCTGCTATGCCATGCAATGGGCAACCTGCAAAAAATAAAAACATGTATTAAATAAAACCACACTGCAATTACAGCAAAAAAAGTTAAAAAAAAACATTGGTTGGCATGGTGGCACACCCATGCCCTGTGGGCATGAGATGTCACTATGCCATGCAATGGTGGACCTAAAAAAAAAAATACATTAAAAAAAACAAAATCCATCTTTTTCTTACATTTTGATGTTTTCACCCTCCGAATTCGACTCCAGCAACAGCAACTCCAGGTCCACGACGCAATGATCCTCAACAGCCACGGTCCACAGGTAAAATAATCTTTTAAGTATTTTCTTTCTTTTCTTTAACTTCATTTTGTAATCCATTTTGGGGTCATCTTTATCTTCATCTGTACTTGTAATCCACTCGTGGTTCTTCATTATCTATTCTTTATTTTCTTCATTTGTGAATCCAATAGGGGGGTGTTGCTCCATCAGCTCTGTGGAGTCAAATGAGACTATACAGGCTTTTATAGGCCTGTGACATCACATTTGAGAGGCAATGGTTTCCACGCCATGATTGGCTGGGTTAACCATTTGCCTTTTTTTATTTTTTTTGGTGACGTCATCAAAAGGGAGTGAGGCCAGCCAATCAGAAATTCTCAGCTTCTTTTCCCTTTATGATGACGTCACAGAAACCAGAATGCCTGGTATCACATGGTTTACTAAAACCAATAGGATGACCCCCCCAATCCTATTGGTTTTAGTAAACCATGTGATACCAGGCATTCTGGTTTCTGTGACGTCATCATAAAGGGAAAAGAAGCTGAGAATTTCTGATTGGCTGGCCTCACTCCCTTTTGATGACGTCACCTAAAAAAATAAAAAAAGGCAAATGGTTAACCCAGCCAATCAGGGGCGTGGAAACCATTCCCTCTCAAATGTGATGTCACAGGCCTATAAAAGCCTGCGTAGTCTCATTTTACGCCACGGAGCTGATGGAGTAGCACCTCCCTTTTGGATTAACCGTGATAAAGAAGAACCACAAGTGGATTACAAAATAAAGATAAATAAAAAACGGAAAGATTTTTTTACCTGTGGATCGTGGATGTTGAGGGTCATTGCGTCGTGGACCTGGAGTTGCTGCTGCTGCTGTTGTTGGAGTCGGATTCGGATGGTGAAGACGTCAAAAAGTAAGAAAAAAAAGGATTTTGTTTTTTAATGTTGTATTTTTTTTTTTTTTTTTAAATTTTTAAGGGTCCCCATTGCATGGCATAGTGGTATTTCATGCTCATAGGGCATGGGTGTGCCACCATGCCATTCAATGTTTTTTTTGGCCTTTTTTTTTCTGTAATTGCAGTGTTTATTTTTTGCAGGTTGCCCATTGCATGGCATAGTGGCATCTCCTGCATTATTAAAATTTGTATGTGTGTTTTATTAGTGGCTTGTTTTGAAGATTGGCAGGATGCTTGTTGCCTGGCATAGTGGCAGCTCATGCCCACAGGGCATGGGAGTGTCACCATGCCAGTCAATTTCTGTGTTGTGCTGTTGATGCCCACGGAGGACAAGGACGGTCATGAGGATGGGGACAGCCTTCATCCAGCAGGAGTAAGTGCCAGTTTAATTTACTTCATGGTGCTTATTTACTGTTTTATTTTAAATGGGCAAATGCACTATTATCCATATCTGGATAATAGTAATTTTGCCAATTACTGTATTGTATGTGTTAGGGGGGTTGTGGGGGTGGGTTGTGTATTGGTACAGTAGGTGGTAGGTATTTTAATGTTCATTGTGGGTAGAGGGATTGAGTAAAAGGGGTAGGTGCCACAGGGTGGGTGGTCAGGCCTCGGTTTGTATTGGGAGTGGTTAACCCTTTCATTACCATAGAGGTTACTACCGCTAAGATATCCCAATGCCCATCTGAGAGGCCTAACCAACCATCCTGGGGCTATTACCCCTTCACCCACCCCCAATAGACCTGGTAGTCTGCCTTAACCCGTTCATTGCCTTAGCGGTTAGCCGCTAAGGTAATGAAGCTGCTTACATTTTATTTTTATTTATATTGTGTGTTAGCAGGGTGTCTCTTGAGCTGAACAAAGTTGATTTCAGCCTTGGGGGACCCCTTACTTCCTGAGATACAGACCCCGTTATGGGGTGCGAGTATCTCCTTCAATGTGAAAATCCCTCGGTCACGTGACTCACAAGATTTTTACATAACGGGGCCTGTATCTCGGGAAGTAGGGGGTCCCCGGTCCTGAAATAATGCGGTTCAGCTCCGGAGACCCCCTGCTACATTACTGTAATGTTTAAAATTAAATAAAACCCATGCGATCGCCTGTGAGAGGCGCGCAGTTAGAGTGACTGATTCAGTCTCTTACTGCTCGTCCCTTACCGACAGGCAGACCCCGGTAGGACTCACACAGCATGGACCCCGCTGTGTTACTCCAATGGGCCGTTAGTCTGCCGCAGAAAATTTTGAGAGAATCTCTGGCAAATCTCTAAATGGATTTTGAGAAATGTTCACATAACTGCCGCTTCCCCTGTAATTAGCAGGTTTTTTCATGTACCTGTGCAGGACAGGTCTATTAAGACATTTGTCCCTCCACTGCAGAGATAAATGAGAATATTCATAGGTAGTGTTAGGATCTGCATATAGTGGTCATACCTTGATGTTGCTGCAGGCTTAACGCTTTGACCAAAGGGTTTAACGAAATGACCCCTATTTATGAGAATATAAACATTTAAGTATTTAACTATGTATTTTTGGCATATTGAATGTAGCATTAGGTATTTTTATCTTTTGGTGAATATTAAGTACACAGACACAACAGAGAAGATAGTGTTTGTCCAAGTACTGTATTATAGAAACAAAGTTATGAAGTCTTTTATATATTGAAGCAAAGTTTAAACACCAAAGACATTTTTTCTTTCCCCCTTTCGTCGTAAAAATGTCACCTAGAGAGATTGATTTAAGTGGTGGGAAATGTGTTTCTCAATTAAGGGAATATAAACCCTGCATTTTAATTATGAAGTAGAATTCCACAATAGGAGTGTATCAGCAAGATCTGTGAATTCTCATATTCCAATCCATGACCTCTTTTTGGGAAAAATAATGTTGGGCAATAACATAAATTGTAAAATTCCGGGCATTATTGAAATCCCTGGTCTCTGATTGGTTAAAATTCCGGGCATTATTCATTCAGTAATACCCGGAATTTTTGCAGCTTGCAATGTGTTTATTTCCAATGTGTTTATTTCCAGACAATCAGCTTTCAGAACACCTCTTGAGACAGGGCAGGGGATTGGTCCAGAGGCAGGAACAGCTCTGACACGGCAGGGGATTGGCTGGATAGCAGCAGCAGGCAGTGACTCCTGCCCCCCCTCCCCCCCTCTGTGAACAGAGCTTCATTTTGAGTTGGGGAGCGAGAGAGTGTGCTTGTGTAGCTGCAAAGTAAGTGGCTGTCTGCAGTTTGTATGTGTGTATATGTACAGTATGTATGTAGCTGCAGTTTGTGTGTATATGTGTGGAGCTGCAGTGCGTTTGTGTGTGTGTAGCTGCAGTGTGTGTGTGTGTACACAAAGGGAGTGTGTGGATATAGATAGCTGCAGTGTAAGCGTATATAGAGGTGGTTTAATCTATTTACCATTTTATTTTAATTTAAAAAAATCTATATAACTATGCAAAAGTGTCTATTATTTATTTAAAAAACCTACATTTAGCCTATAATAGTAACAATCCCCTCAGAACAGGGCATTACTGGGCAATAATGATCCTGGCTGGGTTAAAGTCCCTCGACTTCGCCTCGGGCCTTCAACTCTACCAGCCATTATTGACCTGTAATGCCCTGTTCTTCGGGGATTATTACTTGATTAGATTCTGTTTATTTTATCTTTAGATTTTAAGGAATTGTCTGCAATTTTATACGGTTTCTTGTAATCTATTTCTGTAACCTAAGCACTGTACTTTTTGTATATTAAAGCTAAACTTTAATAAGTAATACTTAGGACTGTGGACGCTTTGTAGAGCGTAAATTACATTTTCTGACGCCTTTTGCTAGAACACATTTTTGTTTTCTTTCTAAACCGAGACCAAAGGCTGTGTGCATACGTCTTTTAATAAACGCTTTGGTGGTAGAAGAGGGTTATAGATATATGATGGATTGAGGGTATATATTATTCATTTGAGGGACCTTTGCGGAAGGTGAAAAGTGGGTCATCTATTTATTTGTGTTTTAACCCATGTCACATATGTCACGTACTCACCGGTGTGTCCCTTCCTTCGTGACAAATGTGACTGAGGGGAGATATTATATATTTGGGGGTCTATTCGTGGAGAAGGGTGAATCGGCTAAATAGCTGTGTATTAACCCATGTTACATTTGCAAGCCACATGTTCATAGGTGTGCCATACATAACAAGCTACTTCTGCCAATTATTTCTACTTTTCATACTTGAAGCTATTGTATGAGATTTTGGAAGCTCTGTACAGTAGAATTTAGTCTGTTGAAACCAATGTCGGACCCCTAAATTGTATTCCAACGTACAATCAGCCGCCATCAGAGCAGGTGAGCCAGGCCTACTGTCCCAGGCCTAATGGGGAATGGGAAAACAGCTGGCTGAACCAAAAAGTTAAGCCCAACCAGAATTAGGAAGCACCATCTAGGATCGTCCGGTGCCCTATTTCTGCAGGGACTGGCAAAGAGTGTGAAACTGTACAGGAGGTCACCTTCATTCCCACTCTGCTCAATAGCCTCTTACTACCCGCCCCTTGCTCAACAACATCTAAGCAACCCCTTTCCCACTCCCTGCTGACCTGAGCCGCACGAACACTGGTGGTGAACAATGAATTTACGTTCTTGCTGTGCACATTGTAGGCCAACATTGTGTGTTTTTTTTTTTCTTTCAATAGTTCTAACCTCTTGAGGTTCCATGAATAATATTTAGTAAGACATTACTTTCTCACATTTTTGTTGGATTTGCCACCCACATGCTGTAATAAATTACATATTTCTCTGGTATTTATTTTTCTCTTACAAATTCTTCCTTCCCACACTTATTGATGCCTTGGACGTCTCTATCATACCCCCACACTCTTCCTCTCTCCCAGAAGTTTCCACTGAAGCCACTAAATTCTTTGAGAAGACCCTCCCTCCCTCTGCCTTGCTTTCTTTTGCCCACATTCTTTCACCAGTAAGAATTGCAAGAGCAGAAATGGGCTTTCTGGAGGGAATGCAGAAGCAGTGTGATTAACATGAACTAATCTATTCTTTTATTTTTTATATAATTAAATAGCAGTGCATAGATTCCTGCTTTAAAAAAAATGTTTACAAGCTAAATGCCAGTTGCTTCAAAAACATTTAAAAAAAAAAAAGGTTTAAGTAAGCATTTTAGCTTTGCATTTTACTCGTCGCTGGTATATTTGAACCCAAACAGCACAACCTGTGGTTCCAGTTTGTCGCATCTAACTGATTATTCTGATCTGAAACCTTTTGTTCTCATGACTGCGATTCCTGTCTTAAACCTGAAGCTATTACAGAGAAGATTTGATTTAATTTTTTGTTATTGAGAAATGTGCTTCTCAAATAATAATTCATAAGAATGATTAAATGTATTAATGAACATGTTCATATTTTACCAATTATGAGTGAGATGGATAAAAAAAAAAAATTGTTAATGTAAACAACAATCGCTAGAAATTCTTTTTGTCCTAATTTAGTTGTTTCAGATTGTGGTAGTATTCACAAGTATACACAGAAGGTAGTGTAGTGGGTTGGAGGAACAGACAAGTGATCGAAGGGACTGCCGCTGGCTGACAGGAAAAATTCAGGAACTCATCCGTTCAAGAAGATAGTCTTTAATAACCTACATAAAAAATGGAAGCAATACTCCTCCTCCCACGCATTTCACGTCCACTATGGCGCTTTGTCAAGGAGTGTGCACAAGATAACAGAGGTGCAATTTATACCTAACCCACACAAACATATCAAGCTGCTGTCAATTAACATCATGACGCATCTACAGGTTCAATAAATTAGGCTTAACTAATGTAATGGCAGCATTGTCAAATAAAGAAAAAGGGAAGAACAGAGAGAAGAGGAAATAAAGTAAATGCATCATAAAAACCTTGATCAAAAAAAATAGATCTATTGTATGTCTTTATTTATATAGCGCCATTAATGTACATAGCGATTCACAGCACTAATACACGTGGTAATCAAATAAATAACATAATATAAATAACAGATCATGGGAATAAGTGCTTTAGACATTAAGGAAGAGGAGTCCCTGCCACGAGGAGCTTACAGTCTAATTGGTAGGTAGGGAGAACGTACAGAGATAGTAGGAGGGAGTTCTGGTAAGTGCGTCTGCAGGGGGCCAAGCTTTATGTATCATGTGTTCAGAATATCCACAGTGCTATTCATATGCTTCTTTAAGCAAGTGTGTCTTAAGGTGGGTCTTAAAGGTGGATAGAGAGGGTGCTAGTCGGGTACTGAGGGGAAGGGCATTCCAGAGATGTGGGGTAGTCAGTGAAAAAGGTTTAAGGCGGGAAAGGGCTTTAGATACAAAGGGGGTAGAGAGAAGACATCCTTGAGAAGAACGCAAGAGTCTGGATGGTGCATAACGAGAAATTAGGGCTGAGATGTAAGGAGGGGCAGAAGAGTGTAAAATTAATGATCAAAAAAATATTAAGCGGTTTTAAAAGCAAATTGACAAATGGAAGTAGAGTCCCCACATAATAAAGTCAAATACATAGATTGTGTTTCGTCAATTCCTATAGTTCCCAGCATTCCTGACTAGAATGATCAGTAAGCTGGTGTATAATTATATACCAAAGGAACCCAAGTATAATGAAAAATAAAGAAAAGAAAAATAAAGTGCGCCAAATAAGGAGTAACTAAGAATAGAGGCTATAAATGATATAAAAAACAAAAAACATGTGACATGAACCAGTCCGGAGCGTATAGGGTCTTGCTAAATAAGTATAATAAATGTGTAAGAGAACCACAACCCAATTGTTGACGCAGCTTCTTAAAACGGGGAACCCCAGTCCCTGATAGGAACGTAACAGCAGACGGAAAAAGAGTTAGAAGCGCAGTCAAAACGGGGTAGTGGTCAAACTAAACACCTTTAATATAAATCGTGTCCTTGGGATCACCCTCCAGGACAACAGAAAGATTGACAATGTAAATAACCAAAACAATGTTTAAAATAAAAGCTGTGCAGATGGAGCTGTTTATGCAATTGCACTCAATGGGTCTCCAAGGAGTTAAAAGCGGGAGAATCCCGGTGGAAAGTCAGAGTCCTGCAAGCTGTGCGCTGCCTGGGGAAATGTTGGTATAGAGGGGTACCCCAGGGCTGTGCCAATGCTCGATGTGTTCACCCTGTATCCACTGTTGGTCCGATGGCTCTCTCCAATCCCGCAGTTTGCTCCGGTCACGCTGAACAGGTAGACGATAGCACACAGCCCTCCGGGTGTCCGGGTCTGATGTCACTTCCGGCTGTGACGCACAGACCCTTCCCGGTAGTCTCTGGGCTGCGTCCGTCAACTCCAATCCTCCTCCACAATGGTGATAGCCGATGAACAGGCAAACAAGCCTGAAGCAGGTGCTGCTGTCTGGAGCCCAATACGTGATGTTGCTTGCTCCGCTCCGCTGCACTTAATGAAAGCAAAAACCCTATGCTCCTCCTCCTACGCGTTTCACCATTAGATGGCTTAGTCGGGGATATCACAGCACCAGTCCCATGCTAATTTATAGCCTTGCTGATTGCAATATATCAAATTGATCCTCATTAAACTATAACAATGATTCAATGATCCTATTGTCTCAATGGACTAGTGCTAGTGATATGAATGACTGGTTCATGTCACAAAAAACGAAAAATACACTATCGTCCACCAGTTCAGCGTGACCGGAGCAAACTGCGGGATTGGAGAGAGCCATCGGACGCCCACGGACCAACAGTTAATACAGGGTGAGCACATCGAGCATTGGCTCAGCCCTGGGGTACCCCTCTATACCAACATTTGCCCAGGCAGCGCACAGCTTGCAGGACTCTGACTTTCCACCGGGATTCTCCCGCTTTTAACTCCTTGGAGACCCATTGAGTGCAATTGCATAAACAGCTCCATCTGCACAGCTTTTATTTTAAACATTGTTTTGGTTATTTACATTGTCAATCTTTCTATTGTCCTGGAGGGTGATCCCAAGGACACGATTTATATTAAAGGTGTTTAGTTTGACCACTACCCCGTTTTGATTGCGCTTCTAACTCTTTTTCTTTCTGCTATAATGAAAAATACTTGGAAACTATAAATAGACCCACATAACTATGGGGATTGATAAGGCTCATTAATAGTTTATACAATTATTTCCTCCTCAGCTTAACATTAAATGGCAGGAAATGCTTCTATAGTAGCACTAACCGGATTATATATATAATTACGGTGATGAAGAAACGCAAACTATTATATTAACAAACATTGATCGGAACTACATATCAGGCAAGAACAGATAGAGAACAAGTATGTAAATGGACCAGAGGGGGAAGGGGGGGGGGGGGGTGAAAGAAAGCGGGAGAGGCGAATCATAAAAAATGTTTCAAATCCCATTGGACATTTAAACCATGGGGTGACATTTAAATACCGAGTATTTAAAGTAAAAATCCAATAGGCCTCCCTTTGGTGTAAAAGGGAGACCCTGTTACCCCCTCTGGGGTGAGGTCGGATATGTTCTATTGCCATACATTTAAAGTTGTTCAGACTGCCTTTTTGGAAAATACTAAAATGTTTAGACACAAGGTGTAGTTGATCTAATTTTGTAATTAATCTCGTGCTCAATGATTCTCTTTTTGAAGGCTCTTGTGGTTAGGCCTATATATCTCATATTACACCCGCAGGTAAGCATATAAACAACATTTGTATTACAATTCATGAAGGACAATATACGGTACTATTTGGTCCCCTCTTTATTAAAAATATTGTTTTTTGAACAAATTTGACATATTTTGCATTTGCCACATGCATAACAGCCATATAAATTCGGAAAAAATTTGAATATTAGGTTTTATAATCGGCCTAAGCATGCTTGGAGATAACTTATTGGCCAGTGTTTGAGATCTCTTAAAAACGAGTTTAGGATCAATATTGGCCAGAAGCGGATCTGTGAGTAATATGTGCCAATATTTTTTTACAATAGGTTTAATACTATTAGCCTGATTACTATAGTTCGTAATAAAGAGGGGCGGGTTTCTGTTAGATGTATCAAGTCTATGATCATCAGTCCCAACTCCGCTGGTTCTTGTAGAAAATGTATTGGGATTGAGATGAATCAGATCCTCTCTGAGTTGGGATATGGCATTGAGATATGAATCTTTAATAATGACAGGATCATAACCTCTCGATCTAAATCCGTAAGCTCTAGTGATCTAGTATCAAAATCAGTCAATGTAGAACAATTTCGTCGCAGGTGTAAAAACTGCCCGCGAGGAATACCAGAGAACAAACTACGATGACAGCTATGTGCATGTAATAAGGTATTTTTGGAATTTGGTTTCCTATAAATGTCAGTATACACCTTCAAATCAAGGTCCACAAAAAGGCAAAGAAAGGTCAAGAAAGTGAATGTGGTGAAAATGGTGAGAGTGCGTGAATGTGAGGTTAAATGGATTGGTGTTGAGTGTAGCAATGAATTGGTGTAATTGTGAAACGGTGCCAGTCCAAACTATGAGAAGGTCATCAATATAGCGATGATATGATGTGATAAAATGTCTGAAGGGATTCCCATCTCCAAACACATGGGACTGCTCCCACCAACCCATAAAGAGGTTGGCATATGAGGGTGCAAAGCACGTCCCCATGGCAGTCCCACGTGTTTGGAGATAGAACTTCCCTCCGAACATGAAGTAATTGTGTGTTAGGAGAAACAATATACTGTCCAGTAGGAAAGTGATATGTGCAGGTGATAGTGTGGAATGGTGTTATAAATAGTGTCTGGCTGCCGTGTTCGTGTGAGATGACTGTGTACAAAGAGGAAACATCTAGTGTGACACATAAATAGTTGGGTGCCCAGGTGAAATCGTGAAATAATGATGAAATAATGATAATACATGAGGTGTCAAGGAGGATAGTGTAGTGGATTGGTCTGGAATACACACATTTGTGGTCTTTAGATCACCCAAAGATGTGCTAATACATAGTATTTCAGTGGTGCTCAGGCTCACACTACCAGTCAAGTCAAGGTGACATAAAATAAAAATAAGAGGTGTGACTTACACTAAAAAGCAAAAAAGTCCTGTAACTGAGATGCTGTCCAGCTCCTGCTTACAGTTGTTATTCTCTCCGCGTCCGGAGGTGTGAAACAGGGGTCTTCCAGCAAATGACTGAAAAGAATGAAAGTTCTTTAAAATCTTGAACAACGCGTTTCAGGTAACAATCCTTCCTCAGGTTAATAAAAGTGTGTGTTCCGGTTCCTTAGTATACCGGAAGAACTCAATACTGATCTCCTGCAGCTATCATCCGCCCAGCGGGTGCGTGCTGCATACAAACAATGACGTGCTTTTTTTTTCAAAACACTACTTGCCTCCATTGCTCCCCTACTCCCCGTGTTCATGATGCAACATATAAATGAATCCTGATTTACAGACGGCATGTGCCGGTTTCTGGCTGTCTGTAAATCAGGAGCAGACAGAAAAAGATCACAGGATATCATGGTAACAATTCATTTTTAACCATCCAGATAATTAATATGTTTGTAGTCAGTATACCAGCTTAGACATCATTAGGGATTCATGTATATGTTGCATCATGAACACGGGGAGTAAGGGTGCAATGGCGGCAAGTAGTGTTTTGGAAAAAAAAGCACATGTTATTGTTATTGTTTGTATGCAGCACGCACCCGCTGGGCGGATGATAGCTGCAGGAGATCAGTATTGAGTTCTTCCGGTATATTAAGGAACCGGAACACACACTTTTATGAACCTGAGGAAGGATTGTTATCCGAAACGCGTTGTTCAAGATTTTAAAGAACTTTCATTCTGTTCAGACATTTGCTGGAAGACCCCTGCTTCACACCTCCGGACGCGGAGAGAATAACAACTGTAAGCAGGAGCCGGACAGCATCTCAGGTACAGGACTTATTTGCTTTTTAGTGTAAGTCACACCTCTTATTTTTAATTTATTTTGTTCTTAACCTTATGTCCAATAAAGTTGTTACCTACTTTTACCAATCGCACGTTGCCTTCCACTATATGATTAAGAGGAGCAGCGTATAAGCCAACATATCTGGAGTCAAGTACCTGTTATATGAGGGCACTCACATAAGCCCATGTGAGTGATTATATATATATATTTTTTCTATATCCATACCAAGTCATTTCCCGGTATTTTGTTCTGGGACCAACCCCCACTGTTTCTACTTATCTGTCTGAGGTACCATTGGATGAAACACGAGGCAGAAGCATCAAAGATTGTCCGCAAAATTCTTTCTACAAGGGCACTCGCACATGCCCGTGTGAGTGATTAATATAATATTTTATTTCATACTCATATTCCCTATCAGCTATTTATTATTTGGTTGTTTGGGATCAATTCTTGCCACTCATCTCCTCTCTGAGGTACCATCGGAGGAATTTTGCAGTGTGGAGACCCTAGAAGATTTGCAGACAGTCTACAGGTGTATCCACACTGATTTTAGCATCCCAGGAAGAAGATTTGACGTTAAAGAGTCGTGAGTACAACAGTGACTATATCAGAGACAATCATACTCTGCAACAGATGTGACTGTCACTCACATTTGCCCGTGTGAGTGTATATTTGTATGATCCTTTTCCAGCACCCTATTCCAACAATTCATTTGTTTTATCACCATCTAACTCATCATTAATCATTCTGTTTTTTATGTGCGCTCGCTGTTATCTCGTGTACAGCATATATACGTAGGCCTTAAAAATAATAATCTGAAACAATAATGGGTGATGGGAGCTCACCATGGGTACGGAAGAACAGCATGGGTAACGGCTATTGTCACTTGCTTCCTGAAGTCACACCCCACAATGCCTTGGATAGTGGTACGTAATAGATTGTGGGGTGTGACTTCGGGAAGCAGAGCTGTGATTGCAGAGCTATCAAACTATTGTATGTGATTCGTCTGCATGCATGATCTTTTTGTGAAAAAAATGGTGAAAATAAGTGCGCTACTAGTAATTGTGAAATGTCCCATCACCACACAGTTGTGACATACGACAGAATGTGACAAAACCCCACATATACCAAAAATTGTGAGTGAACAATATAGTAATTGATGTGTACAACAATATAAATGTGTACAAGACTTTTTAAGGTAATAATGAGAAGAGAGCGTCTGCAGCTGTACAAGTAGGGTGGCTCATAGTGTATTTTCTTTTTAGTAAAATATATATAAAAAAGGTGCTAAGTATTATGCGTACATCAAAAAAGAGATAACAGAGCATATCATATAACAATACATATGTTACCAACGCTGGAGCAGGACCAGTCAGAATGGGAAGCCTCTCTCGTCAAACAACGGGGGTTGTCCGCAGATGTCTTTCAGTCCCAGGTAGGTGGCACCACAACCAAAGGGCACTAGAAGTCCTCCAGGTGATAATAATAACGAAGGATAGGACAGTCCGAAAGAGCAGTGTGAACAGAGTTCCCAAATTGAAGATGGTAAGGTCCTGTGTATGGCAGTGCACCTTGACTGCTTACCGGGGGACCACAATCCACTTATCATCAACTCACTACCAGCGTGAGGTTGCGGATGTGACTACCGGGCAGCAGGTTCAGCACCGGAGGTGAAGTCACCGCATGCCAGGCTTCTTTTCGTGTACACGTCTGTGGCGTGCGTCGCTCATAGTGACGTCACCAAAAACGGAAGGAAAAAGTCACTAGCAATGTGAGGCAACAACCGGCAGCAAGAACAGTAAAAAAACAATAGCAATCAACGCGTTTCGTAGCAAATACAAGCCACCATCAGAGATAGCTACTGTTATGTGTAACTCCAATAAATACCCATAAAGCCCCACTGACTGGCCGGACATGGGGGTGTGCCCAACCAATCAGAAAGGAGCCACGGGAAATAGCACAGCTGTGAAATAATCTAACTCAATAATCTTTATTCAAAGCAGACAAAGCAACACTTGCTAAAAAGCTGTGAAAAAATGGGGGAGAAATACAATAAAAGGCTTAAAAATAACATTAATGCTTGGAAAATATATTAATTATATGCAGAGGAGGCACATAATAACCATGTAATGCAGGAATGGCCAAAAACTAGATCAGAGAGAATAATATTAAACATGATATGGGTAAAAACGTCATAAATGTGTAATCACACATTCTCATTGTGAGATTCAAGGGTTAATATCATAAATCACACAAGTAGAACAAGCCATTTGAGATAGAAAAAAAGGCTCCAAAAAAAGCACCAAATAAATAAATAAATTGGGTGACAAAAGGAGTCTGCAGAGTGAATTCAACCAGAGAATACACCAAAGACACAGGAAAGAATAAAGATACATACACTAGTACAGAGACCACACATCGATCTCTTCAATCAATCCTTTAGGTACAAGGGTATCTAACTTATGTATCCAAAAAGATTCTTTTGCGGAAAGGTCCTTAATTCTATCACCTCCTCTTCGACTACATGGCACACATTGTATGCCTTTAAATGTGAGGGATGAAGGATCCTTATTATGATGAGCCATATAATGTCTGGACAGACTATGTTTGGTATATTCAATGCTTATATTTCTGACATGTTCTTGTATCCTAATCTTTAAATCTCTTTTAGTTCGACCCACATATTGGAAGCCACAAGGGCATTCCAATACATACACTATGTAGGTAGTTACATGAGATAAAATCACTTATATCAAAGGATTCCTTAGTTGACTTAGAAAATATTTTATTCCTGATGGGATGGAGATGTTTGCAGATAGATCACTTTCCACATACAAAATTTCCTACAGGTTTCTTATTTGTAAGCCACATGCTATCCCTGATCTTCCCTTGGATACCTATATCACTTGGTGCTAGAGTACTCTTAAGATTACGAGCTTTCCTATAAATGAATTGGGGAATATTAGAAATGTGACCTTCTAAAATTGGGTCACTACAAAGAATGGCCCAGTGTTTCCTTATCACTGATTCTATTTTAGCATTTACCGAATTAAAATTGGTATTGAAAGCCACATCTGTTGTAGTGCTTAGGTTAGTTTTTTCTACTTGGCTCTCTGTATCAGCATAGACTCCCTATTCATATTATTAACGTTACACAAATCCACATCCAATCTTCTAGTGGAGTAACCTCTTTGGACAAACCGCCGATACAGAACACCTGACTGGATTTTAAAATCTTCTGTGCTTCAGTTTCTTTTTATCCTCATAAATTGACTGACGGGAATGTTGTTGATCCATGTTTTTTTATGATTACTAGTTGCAAGAAGGAGGTTGTTTGTATTCACCTCTTTAAAAAAAAGTCTTGGTTACTACACTACCGTAATCCAAGGATGTTAATTTGAGATCTAAAAAGTCAACTACTTTAGTATCACAAAAAGAGGTGAAAACTAAATTGTTGCTATTATCATTGACATATTTCAGAAAGCCATCGACTGAAGCAAGTTCACCATCCCATACACATATGTCGTCGATGTATCAACGCCAAGCTACGATGTTATTAGTGAAAGGATTATTAAACCATATTTTATCCAGTTCCCACTTCTATCTATATATATATATATATATATATATATATATATATATATATATATATATATATATATATATATATATATATATATATATATATATATATATATATATACACAAAGCTAGGGGCAAAGCGTGTCCCCATAGCTGAGCCACATATTTGGAGTAAGAATTGATTGACAAACAGGAAGTAGTTATGTGTGAGTATAAATTTTATCGAATTGAGAATAAATTCTCTGAGAGGGTGAAGTGTATTATCGTTTTCTAAAAAGAAGGCTACTGCTTCCAATCCTTTTTCGTGAGGAATGTGTGTATTTGGGCTTGAACATCAAGGGTTAGCCACATATAAGTACTTTTCCATTTAAAATTGGAAAAAAGATTCAAAACAGCGGTGGAATCTTTCAAGTAGGAGGGGAGTGTTCCCACATATGTCTGCAGAAAAAAAGTCAACGTACTGTGATAAATTTGATGTGAAAGATTGGATGCCAGAAATTATTGGTCTTTCTAGGCGGATTAATAATGGATTTATGTGTTTTAGGCAAATTATAAAAAATAGGTATTTTTGGAAATTCCGTATAAAAAAAGAAAATTCTGATTTAGAAATTACCGTAATCAGAAGGGTCTCCTCCAGAAAATCCTTCAAAAGTGTTTTGAATTCTGTGGTTGGATCATAATTTAACTTTTTGTAGAATGCTTCGTCATGAAGAAGGCGGCGTGCCATACCCTCCTAATGGTTACGGTCCTGGAGAACAACACCGCCCCTTTATCGGCCTGTCTAATGATAAGGTTCTTATTCTCCCGGAGAAATTTCAAGGCTACATTTTCTTTTAAGCCGATATGTTTAATATCGCTAGTTTTGTGATCTCTAACAAGATTATTAAATTCTTGTCTCGCCATATTATAAAACGTATCAATGTGGTGTCTTTTAGCATGAGCTGGGTAGAATCTCGATGTTCCCTTGGAGGGGGTATGTTTACACACGAGATCCACATTAGTGGGAAAAATAGGGGATGTGATAGTGTTATCCAAAGAAGGTACAGTTATATTCTCAGCATCAGTTTTAAGGAAATGCCTTTTCAAAGTAAGATTACGCGTACATTTCTGGAAGTCTTTAAACAGCTGAAAACTGTTAGGGCCACATGACTTAGAAAAAGTCAGACCTCTATTAGAACACTCTTTTGGTCATCCGTGAGTATTACAGTGGCTAGATTTAAATATACCCTTATCAGGGGGATCTAGTGATTTTATTAGTACTCTCTTCTTTTGGATTCTGGTCCCTGCTCGCGTCCCCCTTCATGTGGGAGCCTTCTCTTTAGCCCTTGTGGGGTCTCGACATTTGTCCTCTAGTTCCTCTTTTCTCGTTAAGTGGGGTAAGAATCTTGTTTTTACAGACTCTAAAAAATGAGAGCGGACAGGTGTTTTTTTGAATATATTTCTGTGTAGTAGTATAGTTATTATCTTTAGTATGGGCATAATTTCTGTTTTGCCTATAGTTGGACTTATATCTCTTAAATTTTTTCACATTTGTTTGCTTGTTAGTGCTGCACAGTTTTGGGTCCACCATTTATTGTGTGTTTTTTTACTTTTGTTCATCATTTTTAATTATGATTTGGCGTGTCTCTAAAATTAGAGAAAATCGTGAAGAACAGTTTAATTTGCTCTTTTCAGAGTTAGAGAATGGTACTCCTGAGAGTGTTAAGGATAAATTCTCTAAGGACCATTTTAATGCTTTAGAAAAGCTTTTACTTGATGAAAGCAAACTTTGGTGTGAGAAAGGAACCTTACAAGGTTACATTGACTGTAAAAGAGTGCTGAGAGGCCTCCGTATTCTCAAAAACCCAACATTCGGCAAGAATAATGACCATTTCTTTAAAGAATGGCATAGAATCCTTGACGAGTGTTCTATGAACCTTATGAGACTCATTATCTATGAAAGGAGTAAGGCTTTGAAACTGATAGACAAAGATATCAATGAAGCTATTAAGGTGCTAGAACCCCTGGTAATAAATCAGGATTGTTTTGAAATTGAATTAGAACTTAAGACGAATTTGGAATATGCAGAGGAGGAAAATAAGAAAACTAAAGCTAAAAAAAATTTCCGTGATAAAATGGACTATCAAAATAATAGACAGAGGAATTGGGCAAAACATGAAGATAGAGGACAGGTAGTGTGTCACGCATATGTTCCCAATCAAGGGAACAAGGGGGGTTCCCATACTCAAAGACCTGAGATTTCAGGTCAGGATCGGAAGCATAGGCGTGAAGACCACTCAGGTAATGGACATAGAAGATACTCTGAGCGTGAGGATCAATATGTCAATAGGGATAGGGTTAACTATCAACAATATAATAAGGGTCATTATCAGAATCAGAATAAGGGCAAGTACAATAATAAGAGATATATAATCCCAACTATAGGCAAAACAGACATTATGCCCATACTAAAGATAATAACTATACACCTACACAGAAATATATTTAAAAAAATACCTGTCCACTCTCATTTTTTAGAGTCGGTAAAAACAAGATTCTTACCCCAATTAACGAGAAAAGAGGAACTAGAGAGGACAAATGTAGAGACCCCACAAGGGCTAAAGAGAAGGCTCCCACATGAAGGGGGACGCGAGCAGGGACCAGAATCCAAAAGAAGAGTGTACTAATAAAATCACTAGATCCCCCTGATAAGGGTATATTTAATCTATCCACTGTAATACTCACGGATGACCAAAAGAGGGTTTTTAATAGAGGTCTGACTTTTTCTAAGTCATGTGGCCCTAACAGTTTTCAGCTGTTTAAAGACTTCCAGAAATTTACGCATAATCTTACTTTGAAAAGGCATTTCCTTAAAACTGATGCTGAGAATATAACTGTACCTTCTTTGGATAACACTATCACATCCCCTATTTTTCCCACTAATGTGGATCTCGTGTGTAAACATACCCCCTCCAAGGGAACATCGAGATTCTACCCAGCTCATGCTAAAGGACACCACATTGATACGTTTTATAATATGGCGAGACAAGAATTTAATAATCTTGTTAGAGATCACAAAACTAGCGATATTAAACATATCGGCTTAAAAGAAAATGTAGCCTTGAAATTTCTCCGGGAGAATAAGAACCTTATCATTAGACAGGCCGATAAAGGGGCAGTGTTGTTCTCCAGGACCGTAACCATTAGGAGGGTATGGCACGCCGCCTTCTTCATGACGAAGCATTCTACAAAAAGTTAAATTATGATCCAACCACAGAATTCAAAACACTTTTGAAGGATTTTCTGGAGGAGACCCTTCTGATTACGGTCATTTCTAAATCAGAATTTTATTTTCTTCATACGGAATTTCCAAAAATACCTATTTTTTATAATTTGCCTAAAACACATAAATCCACTATTAATCCGCCTAGAAAGACCAATAATTTCTGGCATCCAATCTTTCACATCAAATTTATCACAGTACGTTGACTTTTTTTCTGCAGACATATGTGGGAACACTCCCCTCCTACTTGAAAGATTCCACCGCTGTTTTGAATCTTTTTTCCAATTTTAAATGGAAAAGTACTTATAGGTGGCTAACCCTTGATGTTCAAGCCCTATATACACACATTCCTCACGAAAAAGGACTGGAAGCAGTAGCCTTCTTTTTAGAAAAGGATAATACACTTCACCCTCTCAGAGAATTTATTCTCAATTCGATAAAATTTATACTCACACATAACTACTTCCTGTTTGTCAATCAATTCTTACTCCAAATATGTGGCACAGCTATGGGGACACGCTTTGCCCCTAGCTTTGCTAATATATATATGGTGTATATGGGGAAGTGGGAACTGGATAAAATATGGTTTAATAATCCTTTCACTAATAACATCATTGTTTGACATTGATACATCAACGACATATGTGTATGGGATGGTGAACTTGCTTCAGTCGATGGCCTTCTGAAATATGTCAATAATAGCAACAATTTAGTTTTCACCTCTTTTTGTGATACTAAAGTAGTTGACTTTTTAGATCTCAAATTAACATCCTTGAATGACGGTAGTGTGGTATCCAAGACTTTTTTCAAAGAGGTGAATACAAACAACCTTCTTGCAACTAGTAATCATAAAAAAACATGGATTAACAACATTCTACTGTCTCTGTACGTTCTCCCTACCTACCAATTAGACTGTAAGCTCCTCGGAGCAGGGACTCCTCTTCCTTAATGTCTAAAGCACTTATTCCCATGATCTGTTATTTATATTATCTGTTATTTATTGGATTGCCACATGTATTACTGCTGTGAAGGGCTATGTACATTAATGGCGCTATATAAATAAAGACATACAATACAATACAACATTTCCGTCAGTCAATTTATGAGGATAAAAAGGAACTGAAGCACAGAAGAAGATTTTAAAATCCTGTCAGGTGTTCTGTATCAGAGGTTTGTCCAAAGAGGTTACTCCACTAGAAGATTGGATGTGGATTTGTGTAACGTTAATAATATGAATAGGGAGTCTATGCTGATACCGAGAGCCAAGTAGAAAAAACTAACCTAAGCACTACAACAGATGTGGCTTTCAATACCAATTTTAATTCGGTAAATGCTAAAATAGAATCAGTGATAAGGAAACACTGGGCCATTCTTTGTAGTGACCCAATTTTAGAAGGTCACATTTCTAATATTCCCAAATTCATTTATAGGAAAGCTCGTTATCTTAAGAGTACTCTAGCACCAAGTGATATAGGTATCCAAGGGATAACATGTGGCTTACAAATAAGAAACCTGTAGGACATTTTGTATGTGGAAAGTGATCTATCTGCAAACATCTCCATCCCATCAGGAATAAAATATTTTCTAAGTCAACTAAGGAATCCTTTGATATGTGATTTTATCTCATGTAACTACCTACATAGTGTATGTATTGGAATGCCCTTGTGGCTTCCAATATGTGGGTCGAACTAAAAGAGATTTAAAGTTTAGGATATATAACATGTCAGAAATATAAGAATTGGGTATACCAAACATAGTCTGTCCAGACATTATATGGCTCATCATAATAAGGATCCTTCATCCATCACATTTAAAGGCATACAATGTGTGCCATGTAGTCGAAGAGGAGGTGATAGAATTAAGGTCCTTTCCGCAAAAGAATCTTTTTGGATACATAAGTTAGATACCCTTATCCCTAAAGGATTGATTGAAGAGATCGATGTGTGGTCTCTGTACTAGTGTATGTATCTTTATTCTTTCCTGTGTCTTTGGTGTATTCTCTGGTTGAATTCACTCTGCAGACTCCTTTTGTCACCCAATTTATTTATTTATTTGGTGCTTTTTTTGGAGCCTTTTTTTCTATCTCAAATGGCTTGTTCTACTTGTGTGATTTATGATATTAACCCTTGAATCTCACAATGAGAATGTGTGATTACACATTTATGAGGTTTTTACCCATATCACGTTTAATATTATTCTCTCTGATCTAGTTTTTGGCCATTCCTGCATTACATGGTTATTATGTGCCTCCTCTGCATATAATTAATATATTTTCCAAGCATTAATGTTATCTTCAAGCCTTTTATTGTATTTCTCCCCCATTTTTTCACAGCTTTTTAGCAAGTGTTGCTTTGTCTGCTTTGAATAAAGATTATTGAGTTAGATTATTTCAAAGCTGTGCTATTTCCCGTGGCTCCTTTCTGATTGGTTGGGCACCCCCCCATGTCCGGCCAATCAGTGGGGCTTTATGGGTATTTATGGCTTGTATTTGCTACGAAACGCGTTGATTGCTATTGTTTTTTTACTGTTCTTGCTGCCGGTTGTTGCCTCACATTGCTAGTGACTATTTCCTTCCGTTTTTGGTGACGTCACTATGAGCGACGCACGCCGCAGACGTGTACACGGAAAGAAGCCTGGCATGCGGTGACTTCACCTCCGGTGCTGAACCTGCCGCCCGGTAGTCACATCCGCAACCTCACGCTGGTAGTGAGTTGGTGATAAGTGGATTGTGGTCCCCCGGTAAGCAGTCAAGGTGCAATGCCATACACAGGACCTTACCATCTTCAATTTGGGAACTCTGTTCACACTGCTCTTTCGGACTGTCCTATCCTTCGTTATTATTATCACCTGGAGGACTTCTAGTGCCCTTTGGTTGTGGTGCCACCTACCTGGGACTGAAGGACATCTGCGGACAACCCTCGTTGTTTGACGAGAGAGGCTTCCCATTCTGACTGGTCCTGCTCCAGTATTGGTAACATATGTATTGTCATATGATATGCTCTGTTATCTCTTTTTTTGATGTACGCATAATACTTAGCACCTTTTTATATATATTTTACTAAAAAGATAATACGCTATGAGCGTCGTGCGCTGTTTTTTTGTATCGTGATCTTTTTTTGTCTACATGTGTATATAGTTACATAGAAGATAAGGTTGATAAAGAACATATGTCCATCGCGTTCAACCTATATTGTTACATTTAGACAGCGAAGATATACATCCTTTAGGCTTTGTCTCCCGTGCCGCAGACTGCACTCATGCTTGAGTGGTGACATCACCAACTCTTCCAGCATGAGCGTTCAGGTGTCTGGCAACATTTCCTGTAAACACGAGCGGGGGGGCTGTGGCCAAAATACTGACTAGCGCTGATTGGCTGAGGTCATGTGACCCCTCAGCGCGGCAAAGTCAATGAAATTTGTCTCGGCAAGTGTCCAGCGCCCGTGAGCGTACGTGCACGCTAAAGCGCGCTCGCGAACATGGCCGGACAAATTTAAATTGATTGTGATGAGCGCGACAAGCACGGTCAGCGGCAGCATGGACGCAGCCTTACTTGTATTTACAGTAGTATATTGATCCAGAGGAAGCCAAACAAAAAACCCAAGTACAACATTATCCAATTATGTCTCATAAGGGGAAAAATAAATTCCTTCCTTACTCCAGTAATGGCGAACAGATATCTCCCTGGATCAACATTTTTTATTTGTTTACTTATTGGTATATCCCTGTATACCTTTCCTTTCTAAAATGATACCTAACATTTAAAGATATTTATTGTATCTGCCATCAGTCTCCGTGGGTAGTAAATTCCACATTTTAACTGCCCTTACTGATGAAATCTCATTTCCTTCAATATCAGGAGATGCCCTGTTTAATCTATACTGTCTTTGGGATTAATAGTTCCCTTGAAAGTTCCTTGTATTGACCCTGAATATATTTGATGTCTTTTTTCTAATGTAAACAAGTCTAATTTAGCTAGCCTTTCCTTATAAATCAGACCTTTAATCGGCTTCATTGATTTGGTGGCGTTTCCAGTTTCACAATGTGTTTTTTATGGAGTATACCCCAACCTGTACTCCATATTCAAGGTGTGGCCTTAAAAAGGGTTTATACAGTAGCAAAAGTACTATCCCCTCTATCCATACCCCAGTTCATGCAGGATAATAGCCTATTAACCTTTCCAGTTTCTGCCTGACATTGGGCACTATTGCTAAACCTGCTATCCACAAACACTCCTTTATCCTTCTACATCAATAACTAACCCCATGTTTCCCGAAACAAGGATATTTTTAGGTCTGAGTATTGCCGACTATAGACTGCAGAGTGTAAAACTGTGATATGTTTTTTGTTTTTTAAGTTGTATTGTATATTTTAACTGTTATAAAAATGTGCATTATAAATAAAGAATTTACCAAAAAACGAACCTCATTTTGTCCCATTTAGTTTGTATGTAGCCTGTGTAGTTTTGCTTCCCAAAAGCATCACCTTTCTTTTATCTATTAACCCTCACCTGCCATTTACCTGCCCCAGTTTCCTGTTTATCCAGCTCCATTCTGCTCTGGACTTAGTTCCTTACATAATGTAGTGTCGTCAGCAGAGAGACTTTTCCCTCTATTCCAACCTCAAGGTCAATAATAAACAAGTTAATAAAAAGCGGCCCCATTACCGCACCTACCTTCCACCTGCAACTTCAGCCCAACCTGAAAAGGTTCCATTGATAACTCTCTGTTGTCTATTCTTCAACCAGTTTTCAATCCAGGTCCAAATATTTTTGCCAAAAGTATCTATGTATATTTATATATTAGGGCCGCAGACGGCTTTCCTGAGGCCCAGGAGAACAGTTTCCACTGGCGCCCCCCACCCCCTCATACATAACTCACCCCCATTGTAGGCGACCTTTGTAAGACAACCCCTCTACCTCTCACACCCCCATCACCCACCTCTCTCTCCCACACCCCTCTCCAAACACATACTCCCCTGCACCTCGCGTCACCCCCCTGTGCATCTCGCGTCACCCCCCCTCTGCATCTCGCGTCACCCCCCCTCTGCATCTCGCGTCACCCCCCCTCTGCACCTCGCGTCACCCCCCTGCACCTCGCGTCACCCCCCTTCACCTCGCGTCACCCCCCTTCACCTCGCGTCACCCCCCCTGCACCTCGCGTCACCCCCCCTGCACCTCGCGTCACCCCCCCTGCACCTCGCGTCACCCCCCCTGCACCTCGCGTCCCCCCCCCCCGCACCTCGTGTCCCCCCCCCGCACCTCGCGTCACCCCCCCTGCACCTCGCGTCACCCCCCCTGCACCTCGCGTCACCCCCCCTGCACCTCGCGTCACCCCCCCGCACCTCGCGTCCCCCCCCCGCACCTCGCGTCCCCCCCCCGCACCTCGCGTCACCCCCCCTGCACCTCGCGTCACCCCCCCTGCACCTCGCGTCACCCCCCCTGCACCTCGCGTCACCCCCCCCTGCACCTCGCGTCACCCCCCCTGCACCTCGCGTCACCCCCCCCTGCACCTCGCGTCCCCCCCCCGCACCTCGCGTCCCCCCCCCCGCACCTCGCGTCACCCCCCCTGCACCTCGCGTCACCCCCCCTGCACCTCGCGTCACCCCCCCTGCACCTCGCGTCACCCCCCCGCACCTCGCGTCCCCCCCCCCCGCACCTAGCGTCACCCGCACCTCGCGTCACCCTCGCACCTCGCGTCACCCCCCCCCCCTGCACCTCGCGTCACCCCCCCCCCCTGCACCTTGGGTCAGCCCCCAGCGCACCTCACATTGCGCGTACGCCTTCTGCACAGTGCCTTAATGCCGCTTAACTTTGGGCAAGAGGGTGGGGCCTACACAGGTGGCTGCAACAGTGGACATAGGCGCCTGCTGCAGGTGGGGGGCGGGGGGAAAGTTGGGGCCCGGAAACCGGGCACGGAGCTGACGGCCCAGGGACAGCTGGGGCCCAGCCAGAGGTCAGGCTCAACTGTCAGCGCCGGCCGGGCCCCCCGCAGCCTCTGGGCCTTGGACAATTGTCCCTGGCTCTCGCCCCCCCCCCCCTGTCTGTGACCCTGCAGGCATGTACCCAAACACTTGTGCATATAAAGGAATGTGTATGGCTCCTACCCCCTCAGGTTCATCATTAACACAGAGATCTTATCACAACCTTCTGCTTTAATCTGTGCAGCAATCTTCTTCTGACTGAGAATATTTGCATGTTTCCTTACTGTACCCTACATACATCTGTAATATATTGTGGGCATTTAATTATAAACCAAAAAGGGGGGGGGGGGGGGAGTTGTGAATCAGTGACTTATATATTAGTGTTTCCAAACATTTTCACTTTTCAGAGAGACCTACAATGTTGAACTGCAGTAGTTTCTCGTTAATTACTATTCTTGTAAATGAAGTCAGAAATGGCCAATCCTATTTTAATTTTGCTTCTGAATAGAGACGTACAGTACGTCGAGGCATTTCTATTTACCATTTCCAAAATAGCACGTACCCAAAACAAGTACAGGAGTTTGTAATAGTTTTCACACTTTTCTGCCAAAGGAAATGTCCTATATCTTTCCCAGAACAGTCAGCACGTGTCTGCCACGAGACTGCACTTCTTCATTGCAATTTAAGTGGTTTGGAGAAATGTGGGCTTCATAAAAACCAGAGTGCGCTGGGCCGGGTTGTTAAACAAAAGACACTATGAAGAACTTATGGCGACAAGTTTTGTTAATCGATACAAAAGGGAAGGGGGGAGGGAAGGGTAAGGCTCTTGCTACAGTCTGTATAGGTGGCGAGAGGTGCCTGGGGCTATTGGATAGACAAAACCACTGGTCTAAGGAAAGACGAGAACAGAAAAAGGCCCCCGTTGTCTAGCACTCAACTCTGGTGTATAGTAAAGGATTTAAAATGTAACCTTTATTGGTATGAAATAAAATAATGTGACTCGAACTAACAAAATACTTAAATTAATAATGGGTACACAGTCATCACCAGAGCCTCCAATGGATAATAGGAGACCCTGTTATGAAGAGTGGAGACCTCTGTACCAGACAAATACCAAAAGTAAAGGTGTCTGGCAACTGGCCACTGTATAACAATGGAAACTATGAGCAGTGTTGCACAAGGCTGCTGGTTAGAACCTGACTGCCTATACCAGAGACATACTTGCATATAGTATGGTCATATGTTTTATATCATCCTAATTGAAAATTCCCATAGAGCAAGTAGATTGCACTTGTGCTAAGGGGCATAGATAAAGTAGCCTCTAATAGCCAGTGCATATATACTGATAAACATATATGTGTAATGACTACCTCAGTGGTTATTAGTAAACCTCGTGACCCATAAATTAAAATTTGAATCGCTTAATAGCAAATGTAGGTGGGTTATTCATTAAACTGTGATGGTTCCGATTGCAGCACTGTCACAAGGAAAGTCCTATCGATTGCAATGGGAGTTGCCGGAAAACAAAATATATTCCCAAGTTTCCCACATTTTGTCAAAATAATAATCAGACCTGTATGCACATGCTTTCCCAAACACTTTGAATTCCTTTCTACATGTGAATGCGTGTATTTCATATTTAAATGCAAGGCGTAGTCAACCGATACCTATGTCGTGCGAGATATATGCATATATTTATGCACATTGATGTGAAAATGTATTTCTGTGTAATTGACCTAATGTATGAATAAAACATAACCCCCCCGCCCTGCACCTCACATAACCCCACCTGATGTCACATAATATGCAGATCACATTGACTTTTTTTAAAGAAAATGTCTGAAAACCTGGCAAATTACAATCTTACTATTTTCACAAAAGTTAAGAGCATTTTGAAAGATGCAACCTATTATAAGAATACATTTTTGTTTTTTGACATTTTAAGAGCCCAATCCTGAGCATCTGTGGGGATAATAGGGCTTATTCAAGTAAAGTGCAAGAATGCCTTTTTGGCGCCATCCGCATTACCCAGTTCCATTAATTTAGGGGATTATTCTTAAATGTCACAGACTCTTCTCCAGTGCTGTCCCTGGGGCAGATGTGCCAGACCCTTCTTCAGTGCCGTCCCTGGGACAGATGTGCCAGATCCTTCTCCAGTGCCGTCCCTGGGACAGATGTGCCAGAACCTTCTCCAGTGCCTGGGACTAGGGTTGCCCGGTGTCTTCTCCAAAAATTCTGGACAGAATGGTAGGAGATGCGACCTGCCCTCTTCCTCCTGCACCCCCCCCAATACATGTAAAAAATACACAACCTGCCAATACAAATGAAAAATACACCCCCCCATCCCAATACATTAAAACAAAACTAGACACACTGTCATGGGAGACAATGTACTTACACCTTTTTACCAGGATGATTCACGGAGCAAAGCCAAGAAGTAAAACAAATTGTGATTTTTTTTTTTTGTGGAAACAGACATACACACAGAGGGTTACAAATAGCAGGAGGAAACACACTTACTTGGACCTGGGGTACAAAACTAGACTCCCCTAAGTGCAGGGAACCCTATTCCAGGCAGCTTTTTCTCTGAAGCAGCCTTTTTCTGCTGGAGACTTGTCACTGGACACTTGGCATCTGAGAATCTAGAAGGACTCATTTAGAACATAGAACTCCCCCTGGGGCTGGCTACTAACTTTTTTATATCCTTTCCAAAGTCAGCCCCGCAGCATTACCGCCAACCCGCAGTGTGGGAACTTTACCGATAGCCACTCAGAGGCTTACCAGTCTTGTGAAGACTGGCACCTGGAGCTTCAGCAGGGCACGCAGCATGTGCGAAGAACGCCATCTTGCCATGCATAGCCCCCCGCAGGGCTTGGTGCCTCCACGTCTAGGGAGGTGACTACTTGCCGGACTGGCTTGTTTTCATCCCAGGACGTGGGTGCTCCACTCAGCCATCCTGCCCAGGTGGCTCTCACACCTCTGCCCAGCATGTGTGACTCATGTACAGACCTAGGGCTGACTTACAGGCACCGCACCCTGGCAGCCCATCAGTCCCCCTCAGAGTTCAAACCATGAAAGACCCAGCTTATATTTCAATGTACAAGCATACTACATGTTAAACCTATCAGTTTAATAAAATATACTTTATACATTTTCTTATTAAAATTTCCTAGGTCTATTGGTGTGAGGGGTAGAGTGAAAACCTGAGCTGTTTTATCCCCAGTAGCCATATCCCTTACACTCTACAAACGTAGACTTTTTATTTTTATAAAAGCCTCAGTCTTGTACATGACTGTGGGAACCCCCTGAACCCCTATACCAGGGTTAGGGTGGTCTTGGCATGAACTGGGCATCCCCCTTATACTAGGGACCCCTGTACCGTTCTGGGGTTACCTTTCTGGTCTGTGCTGAAGCAGGACATCCTGGTGGTGAGTCGTAAGAACGTTTTCAGGGTAGGATTTTGACTGAAGCATTTGTGCTTCAATGTATCCGAGAATCTGACCTGATTCCCGGGTACGTTTTTGGGGTCTCCAGTAACTTTGCAACCCCACTACATAGATACAATCTTAAAGAAGTTTCTCCGCAAAACCCACCCTGAAACTCATAGCCCAGCAATCTCCGCTCGCTAGCTCTCCTGGAAAGGTAAAAACACCAACAATCTTAATAGTCGCACATTTCACATATTTTGCATAGTGGTACATGTACATCAGTCAGGTCCAAGAGCTAGCACTCTAGGACCCCGGAACACAGCTCAGGGGCAACCAAGTGGGCTTAACCTTTATTAGTGAGCCTGGTTACTCCCTCCCCGTCACACCCACCCCCCAATACATACAAAAATAAACCCCCCCTCCCAATACATATAAAAATACACCCACGCCCAATACATTAAAAAAATACACCCCCATACATATATAAAAATATACCCCAATACATATAAAAATACACCCCCATACATATATAAAAATATACCCCAATACATATAAAAATACACCCCCATAACATAAAAAATATACCCCAATACATATAAAAATACACCCCATACATATATAAAAATATACCCCAATACATATAAAAATACACCCCCATAACATAAAATATATACCCCAATACATATAAAAATACACCCCCATACATATATAAAAATATACCCCAATACATATAAAAATACACCCCCATACATAAAAATATACCCCATACATATATAAAAATATACCCCAATACATATATAAAAATATACCCCAATACATATATAAAAATATACCCCAATACATATAAAAATACACCCCCCATAACATAAAAAATACACCCCCAATGCATATAGAAATACATCCCCCCAATACATAGAACAATACACCCACCCCCCCAATATATATAAAAAATACACCCACTCCCCCAGTGTTAGATTACCCATTAGGCCCGGGCCTGAGGCGGCAAAAATGTCCGCCTCCATTAGCATTTGCCGTGCTCTATGGCCACTCGGACCTAATGGGAAAGCACTTACTTACTAGTGCCAGCCGCCTCCGTTCTGCTGCCCTGCTTCTGCTTCAAAATCGAGCATTAAATGACGCCGCGGACGTCACAAACGACGCACACGGCATCTCGTTGCCATGGTAATGGCATGTCATGATGCCATGTTACCATGGTAACACAATGCTGTGTGTGATGGTGGCGTCATTTGACATTGGATTGGGAAGGGGAAGCATGGCGGCAGACATAAAAATACAGAAAAAATCAGAGCACATGGGCTCCTGTGTCAGTGCTCAAGAATGTATATCAGATATCGTGTGTGTGTGTGTGTGTGTGTGTGTGTGTGTGTGTCAGAATGAATAACGGGCGCGGATAAAAATATCCGTAATTAATAAAATAATACACAATGTGCACGGAAGGTGTTCGCGGTAGTAACCAAGTCCCAATTGTCTTGGTCCTAAAGAGAATGAAACGGCAACTTTATATAGAACAACATAGCTGATAAAATCTGGCAGTGTGGGTGTGTGTCACCTCAGACAGGCAGTGTACAGATCAGCTGGCTTCCTCTCTGCTTGGAATCCTCAGTGCCTGGAGCTTTTAACTCCTGCAGTGCTGTTTTGCTCTGCTTGGTTGGGTGCTGCTCCGGCAGTGTGGTTACCTCTCCGGTGCTGGAATTCCCTGTCTGACTACCACAATCATGTGGCTATGACGTCAGACGCCAATGTCCACAGCAATAACTGCACATTCGTAACACACAGACTATTGAACTATATAATGTTATCTGGAGGCAAACATTTGATCCGTAAATAGATATGGCCTATAAAAGCATTAAGATAAATGCACAATAAAAGATGTATAGCTCTACGTGTTTCGTTCTTAGCGTGGGAACTTCAGTGTGTGTGTGTGTGTGTGTGTGTGTGTGTGTGTGTGTGTGTGTACACCCTCTTTGAATTCTATGGTTTTACATATCAGGACATAACAATCATCTGTTCCTTAGCAGGTCTTAAACTTGTGTAAATACAACCTCAGATGAACAACACATGACATATTACACCGTATCATGATTTATTTAACAAAAATAAAGCCAAAATGGAGAAGCCATGTGTGAAAAACTAAGTATACCTTACGATTCAATAGCTTGTAGAACCACCTTTAGCAGTAATAACTTGAAGTAATCGTTTTCTGTATGACTTTATCAGTCTCTCACATCGTTGTGGAGGAATTTTGGCCACTCTTCTTTACAACGTTGCTTCAGTTCATTGAGGTTTGTGGGCATTTGTTTATGCACAGCTCTCTTAAGGTCCCGCCACAGCATTTCAATTGGGTTGAGGTCTGGACTTTGACTGGGCCATTGCAGCACCTTGATTCTTTTCTTTTTCAGCCATTCTGTTGTAGATTTGCTGGTGGGCTTGGGATCATTGTCCTGTTGCATGATCAAATTTCAGCCAAGCTTTAGCTGTCGGACAGATGGCCTCACTTTTGACTCTAGAATACTTTGGTACACAGAGGAGTTCACGGTCGACTCAATGACTGCAAGGTTCCCAGGTCCTGTGGCTGCAAAAGAAGCCCAAATCATCACCCCTCCACCACCGTGCTTGACAGTTGGTATGAGGCGTTTGTGCTGATATGCTGTGTTTGGTTTTCGCCAAACGTGGCGCTGTGCATTTTGGCCAAATAACTCCACTTTGGAATAGTCTGCCCAAAGGACATTGTTCCAGAAGTCTTGTGGTTTGTTCAGATGCAACTTTGCAAACCTAAGCCATGCTGCCATGTTCTTTTTTAGAGAAAAGAGACTATCTCCTGGCAACCCTTCCAAACCATACTTGTTCAGTCTTTTTCTAATTGTATTGTCATGAACGTCAACAGTTAACGTGCTAACTGAGGCCTGTAGAGTCTGAGATGCAACTCTTGTTGTTTTTTTTTTTTTTTGCAATTTCTCAGAGCATTGCACGGTCTGACCATGAAGTGAATTTGCTGGGACGTCCACTCCTGGGAAGATTGGCAACTGTATTGCATTTTTTCCACTTTTGAGTAATCTTTCTCACTGTAGAATGATGGACTTTAAATTGTTTGGAAATGCCTTATAACCCTTCCCAGATTGATGGGCAGCAACAATTGCTTCTCTAAGATCATTGCTGATGTCTTTCCTCCTTGGCATTGTGTTAACACACCTGAATGCTCCAGACCAGCAAACTGATAAAACTTTGGCTTTTATAGAGGTGGTCACACTTGCTGATCAATTAATCAAGGGCATTTGATTACCAGCACCCGTCTGCTATTTAGCATCTTAATTCCTATGGAAGCAGTAAGGGTGTACTTAGTTTTTCACACACAGCTTCTCCATTTTGGCTTTATTTTTGTTAAATAAATCATGACACGGTGTAATATGTCGTGTTGTTGTTCATCTGAGGTTGTATTTACCTCATTTTAAGACCTGCTAAGGAACAGATGATTGTTATTATGTCCTGATATGTAAAACCATAGAATTCAAAGAGGGTGTACTTTCTTTTTCACACAACTGTGTGTGTGTGTGTGTGTGTGTGTGTGTGTGTGTGTGTGTGTGTGTGTATGTGTGTATATATATATATATATATATATATATATATATATATATATATACGCGCGCACACACATATATACACACACCTATCTCCCTTCCGTTCCCCCCCCCCCCCCCTCTTGATATAGAGAGGTAATGACAATTCTCAGGCTAAGAAATGAAAGTACTGTATATGGCTCATACCAGGTCATATTTGCTCCACAAATGAGAGAGAAAAACATACGTGTAGCACCCTGAGGGGATTCCTGAGTCCTCCGTGAGATAAGGAGTATCTAGACTCACTTACTGGCCTAGCGTATCTCAGCTTTAGGAGCTAGACTTGTACAAAGGTAAAAGCACTAAGTCCAGAATCAATTAAGTACTCACATCTGGATGAGTGCAGCCCAAGATTTTTGCATGCTCCAGTCCAGACGTATCACGGAGGTAGCAGCCCAAGGGGGGGGGGGGGGGAAGAATAGGCCCGCGCACTGCTGGTCAAAAGCCAGAAAATGGCACAGGCTGGATCATATCAGCATGTAGAAAAAACCTTTATTGGATCATCTGTAGCTAAAAACACACAGACTGAGTGAAGAGCCTCTGACACAATTCGCGCATGCGTGCATAAAACGCGTCAGGTTTAAAAATACATATAAAAATACATCCACCAACCATAACATATAAAAATATGGTGCGCCTCCCATACATTAAAAAAATCTGATTTACCTTGAGGATGGTCTCCGGTAGTGCCGGCGGCCGGTCAGAGCAGTTGCCGCCAGGCCCCGTCTCTCCACCTGCTGCAGGCTTCTCCCTCACTGTCTGTTTCACGCTGAGGCGCCTGATGCTAACGCATGCTGGGCCTCCCTCTCACGCTTTTCCTGGCGGCCATGTCGCCGCACGTTCAGAGAGAGAGAGAGAGAGAGAGAGAGAGGTAATACCGGACAAATACATGTCCGGTATTACCTCTCATTTTTTTCCGGACACCTGGCATCCCTACCTGGGAAAGATGTCTCTACTCACTGGTCATTTTAGACTTTACATGGTACAGGCGACCTGTGAGATTTCCAAAGCTCTGTACACTGTATTGTAATCTGTGTGCTCTTTGTTGGTCTGGTAAAAGACCAATAAATATAGGGGTGGAGCAAGGGACAAGCATTTTGCCCCCTATAATCTTTCCCATGTTTAATGCAGATTGATGAGTTTGCCTAATTCTGTTTTTTTGTTTTTTTTACCACTTCAGAATTTCAGGACGACATGTTGCCCGTGGGTCAGACCAGTCCTGGTGTGTGGTTACGGCCTAAATTTGCAAATCTATTCCAGCATATTTTCAATGATGGAAATGGCAGTGATGTGTATCCGAAATCCAATAAAGCAGGGGAGGCCACCTCCAGTCCTCCAGGGCCACCAACAGCCTCAGACACAGCCACCTGTGCTGAAGCATGGATGTCCTGAAAACCTGACCTGTTGGTGGCCCTTGGACTGGAGTTGGCCACACTTGCCCTAATAGGCACCCATGCCTTTAGACATTTATACTGCGGTTTAAGCCATTTAAAGGTCTGCATATTTGTCAAGCAAATACAAGTACAGTATGCAGAGTGTGTAAGAATACTTATAGGGGTTAGTCATTAAAGTTAACTTATTTAACTCCATAGGAATTTCCATTCAGTAGTGCTTCCTCTGCACTATCGCACTTTAATGAATAACCCACATTCTTTGTTTATAGTGAAGGAAAGGTCAAACGGTGCCTCAGTCATTGACGGCATTGCACCCCTATTACCATGAATGTTACCCCTCAGTGCGACTAGTATCAGTATTGGACAAACTAATTTAACAAGAAGACCACAGGTGTGGTCCGCATTCACCTCACGGGACATACGATCCTTTAATAGAGTTACAAGCTAAACTGCCATACTAAAGCAGCAATCCTGCATGCACCAATTGTCACTATTGCAACCTCCTCTGGAGCTGAGCAATTTTGATCTCCTGGGTTCCTGAGATACCGGCTTGGTTACCGGTGTTTGCTTCCTCTCATTATTTAAATATGGCCGCCAAGTCCTGCGGTGCCCGCGGAGCAATAGGAAACTGCAACGTCATCTTGTGCAGCATCCTATTCGGCGGCCATTTCCATGTCAAGAAGACATGCCAGTAACTAAACCGATAAGTATCTCAGGAAGCCGGCGTTCTGAGCCAAAATGGACACCGTTTTATTTTGGTATTGTTGATTCCGTAGAATGACTTTGCAGTTACATTTCAACGTGTTGGCCCTGGATTCTTTAAGAAATATTTGACATTTGAAACAATCATTTACATTTTAGAGAAGCGGTTTTACATTTGAGGGCTTGCACTTGAATAAAATGTCAGTATGTGCGTTGCTAAGTGAACCTCGACAAATAAACAGACCATGACTAAAACTGACACCTCAAATAAACTCTCTGCTTTCAAAATGTGACACCATTTCTTATACATGGACTGTCGTAAAAATCAATACAATTTGACCAAAATATTTTGATCAAGTAAAGAGTGCACATGTGCATGTCATTACCCAGAATCCCTGGCTGCAGTGGAAGCGCTGTTTGCCAAGTGATAATGAGGAAAGTCCGTGTTGCAGACCTGTCTGAGACATGAAAATGCACCACGCATGGTATTGTTATTTACTGTACACTGTACAGGCATACCCCGCATTAACGTACGCAATGGGACCGGAGCATGAATTAAATCGATTCTGTGCCAAGGGCAGTTGGTAAGGTCAGCCAGAAACTGTTGTGGGTTAAAGTTTCTAAATGTTCTAGTGAGGAGAACTTTAGGGCTTGATTGGGGCGGTTTAATTTTCCTTACACAGTACACTATTGCATGGTCACTGAAAATGTCAGGAAGGATGCCAGAGGATTGGATTCTGCTGGGTTTTGAGGAGAGAATCCAGTCTAGCAAGGAATGGTTATGCGATTTCAGGTTGGTCCGTGTGGGTTGGGAAATGAGTTGGGATAGGTTAAGCGATTTGATTTTTATTTGGATTTTGTGGTTTTAGAGTCAAGCCAATTGTAGTTGAAATCCCCAAGAACTAGCAGCTCACTCTTGTCATTCAGAGAGGAAATGGAGCCAAGAAACTGGGTGATATCAGTCAGGGATTGTAGAGGGGCTTTAGGGAGGCGGTTGATGCCAGCAATCAAGACTGGCTTAGAAAAGGGGAGGCAGATTTTGCCAACTAGGATTTCAAAAGAGGGTTGGCTTGGGGGTCAATTTAACAGTATAAATTATAAGGTGTCTGCAATATAAAATAACACCCCTACTCCTCTCTTTGACCTATCTCTCCTAGAAATGGAGTATGCCTGAATGGCAATATGTACATCAGGGGTTTTAGGGGTTAGCCATGTTTCTGTAAGAAAGATGGCTTTTGGTTTATGCATAAGGCATCATGCCCTTAGTTCATCCAGTTTGGGCAGCAGACTCTGGATATTTATATGGGCGACAGATAGCCCTTTTTGGAATTTGAAGGGGGTATTCTCAGGGGTATGGGACAGAGTTGTAATGGGAGGGCCTGGGTTAGGTTCAATATCACCTGCTAAAGAAAGTAATAGTATGAGTAGAAATTTGAGTAGTTGTTTGCAAGTTGTTACTTTATGATGTTTGCCATTTGAGTGTGTGGTGGTAGTTCAGTAGATAGTGCAAGGCTTTTGAGTAATCCAGGGTGTATGGTGATGTTGTGCGTGGGCCAGGAGGGGGGAGTTTGTAGTGGATAGAGAGAGTAACATTTCCATGAGGCCACGAAAAAGAACAAAGTGGATGTAAAAAGCAGGTTCATTATGCCAGAGGTAGTTATTGCTGCATGGAGCTGTTTTGAGCCAAGTGTGTGCGCGCAGACTAAACAGCAGGGGTGCGCCTTTACCTTGTCAAATGTTTTTCTGAATTGAAATGCTTGGGTCTACGCAGTGGGCTGAGTTAGTAGTACTGTAGTGCAGGAGGTAGTTGTGTGTAGTTGTGTGTTGGGAGAGGCTCTAGTGAAATAAGTTGCAAAGGGGTGGGGGGTTAAATTGTTCAGGCTAACAGCATGGATCATAGTTTGGTCAGAATAACTCACCGTTTGTTGCCATGTGTAGAAGAGTTTGCAGAAGGATGCAGTCCCAAGTCACCTCTAGTCAAACTATAGTCTAACTCTATATTCTCACGTAAAAGCTCACTTTAAAATGCCTCGCTATATAATGCCAATGCAGTTCCTGCTAATGCAGGGGGGGTATTGGTTTTATACAGCTATAGCAGTCCCATGACCCTCCGCCCTCCCCAATAAATCAGCTTGTTCCAGTTGGTAAATTAGCAGCACACAGTTTAAAAAAAAAAAAAAGACAAACAAACAAAAACACCTTTTGATATTAACACACCAAAATATCATTACGAAAGGTCGCTGTGTAATTCTTTTAAAACAGAAATACTTGTGTATACTCCATATATATATTCTTTTGCTTTCTTCTTGTTTGCATGCGCTCATCTCCTCGGCAACTCACAGACCAACTAAGGGTCACGGGACAATCCTTCTTGACGGAGCTGCAGCAGTTTCAGGGCCAGTATCTCTTATTTTTATTTATTTATTATTGCCCTTATCCCAACTAGGGATTTCAATTGCATTTTATCCTACGAGGGAGCGCCACCGATACCCCCCTTTTTCCTACAGGAAGAAATACAGCAGTCAACAGGATATTATGCAATTTGTAGATGTTTTAATGAAGAAAGAGCTGTAAAGCAAGCCATAATACTAATTATACCTATTAATCATAGAGGTTAGAAATAACGGTGGGTGCAAACAGATGAGAACAATACACAGGTTGTAATAGGGACAGAAGATACAAACCAGTGTTTTAATGTAACGTATTTATTTTTTCAGGTACAAATGGAACAATCATCATGGTAGTTTGTTTCAACAATAAATATGATACATTTATACTTTGAAGTTTAGTTTGACAGGATTCTGCTATTGCGTTTATGGGAAAATATCACAATCAGCTGTAACTGTTTAAGAGCAGACTGCTGTTATCATAAAGCGGTTTGATAGTATTATGAATTATTTACAATCTTTAAACAGAACAGACAAGGAGATTGCTCATTTGTCTTCTAGAGCATATAATGTAAAGGAGACCTTGGCAGCCGAGTAGAGTGATAATCATTATTAGGGAGATTGATATTGGAACCCAACCGTTTGTCCCAGTCCTGGATTTTACCTGCTACCTACAAGCATTTGGGGAGTTGTAGTCCTGCTTTTCTAAATACAAATAATACTTGGATTACAAATCCCATAATGATGACGGCTGTGAATTTAAAAACCCGGAGCTGAACCCCATTAATTTCAGGTCCGGTGTTCATGCTTCAGACCTCTCTGTTGCGGGTGCCGTTTCTCCTGCAAGTTTAGATCTCCTGTGTCATGGCCCACATGACCGGGACATTTAAACAGCCTCAAGTTACCGGTGCCCCCTACGGAGGTCTGTATCTCTGGAAGCAGGGGGTCCCCAGGCTCAAATTAATGGGGTTTGGCTCTCGGCTTCAATACTGTGTACTTAAAAATACACATAAAAGCCAAGCTTCATTACCTTAGTGGCTAGGGCAGTGATTTTCAACAGAGGTTCCGTGAGTACTCTTCTGGGGTTCCGTGAGTACTCTTCTGGGGTTCCGTGAGTACTCTTCTGGGGTTCCGTGAGTACTCTTCTGGGGTTCCGTGGCTGCCACGGAGTGGAGAGCAGTGACAAGTCTCCCAGCTGTTCCAGGAGCAGGCGGCAACCCACGCAGCAGTGCCCCGGTGGCTCCCAGTTTTCAACTTTGTTTGGTTAAGAAACCCCAGAATTAGATTGTGAACCCCAATTTTCTTTCCCCCCCCATTTCTCGCCCCCCCCGCCTCTCGTGTCTCCCCCACGTCTCTTGTCTTCCCCCCGCCTACCATATCTCTTCCCCCGTCTCTCATATCTCTTCCTCCCCCGTCTCTCGTATATCTTTCCCGTCTCTCTTCTCCCCCATTACGCGCTCTCCCTCTCACACACTCCCCCTTATGCCCCCTCTCGCCCTCCCTCCCCCTTTACGCTTCCTCTCCCCATCATTTTTCCCCCTCATCCTCTCCCCACCCCCTCTCGCACACACCTTCACACACTCCCCCCCCTTCACACATACTCCCCCTTATGCTCCCTCTCTCTTCTACCCACATACTCCCCCTCTCACGCTCTCCCTCCCACTCCCCCTCTCACGCTCTCACGCTCTCCCTTCCCCTCTCACGCTCTCCTTTATTTAAAATTTTTCTTATGGGAGCTGCCGGCATGTGCGGCTTAAATCCCTACAGTGAAAACTGCAGAGCGCGCGCGATCTTACCTTGGGGCCTGCGGTGCTGCACAGCTTCCTCCTCCTATCAGCCGGACGTTGAACACGACTTCCAGCACAGATAGGAGCGAGATGAAGGGTCGCGGTGACTGGGCGGCTGCCGCTGCTGAGCTCAGCCGCCAGGTCACTACTGTGTGGGGTGCAGCCGCGGAACCCCTGAGGGGTACTAGCCGAACCTCGTTGAAAATCACTGCCCTAGCCACTAAGGGAATGAAGCTTGGCTTTTATTTCTATTTTTAGTACTCCGTATCGAAGCAGAAGGTCTGCTGAGCTGAACCCCATTCATTTCAGGTCCGGGGACCTATGGTGGTCTGTATCTCGGGGAACAGGGTGAGGCCAGACCTGAAATGAATGAGGTTCAGCTCCAGACATGCTCTGCTTCAATACTGTGAACAAAAAAATAATACAAATAGAGAGAGCTCCAGTACGAGCTGTGCGGCGAGACTGAGAGACACTTTAACCTGCGATCATGCCTATCAGGGAACTATTGTATGGAAGCTCCTATGGCGTTTAGTGACAGTTTCCGGGCAATAGTGCAAAAACTATTGCAGTTTAATGACTAACACAGGGGTTCTCAACTCTAGTCTTCAAGACCCCCCCTCAACAGGTCAGGTTTTTTTTGTGTGGGGGGGGGGGGGGTCACTGAAATATGTGTAGTGGTGTAATTAATTAAAAGTATGTAGCATCCCTTCTCCATGATGTATCCTTTGTCTTCTTTTTTGCCAGGTTACAATAAGAACCAACCAAATCTATGGACGCAGCATGGAGTTAGTAGGGTGAGAGATGTGATGGATCTACATACTATTAAGACCTTCCCTGTACTACAATCTCAATTTAACATTCCAAATATCGAATTGTATAGATATCTACAGCTCTTAGACACCTTATCCAATCTAAATACAAAGAAAAAGTACAGACGGGCCCCGCTAGTACGGCGGGTCCCGTTACCTGGCGCCGCGGAAAGCGGATCCGGCGATATTCGGCTTCTGCGTATACGCAGACTTGCAGTCCCCGTTCTGTGCATGCGCGACCTTGGCGGCCCCCTTCTTGGTACCGCCGGAAAAACGGAACAGGCGCTGAACGTAATGAACACGGGAACAATTGGGAAACGCTGTATGAGGGGAACGCTACCGTACCCCTAAGAATGACCCAATTTGAATTCTGGTGTAACACCCAGTCTTTAAGCAAGGGAATCACCTCTGTCCTTCACCATGCAATCCGTAACATCCCCAGTGTTCCTAAAACAGACAACTATATGTTGGAATGGGAGAGGGACCTTAACATAACTATAGATATAGAAACTTGGTGAGATATTTGGGAGGCAGCAGGTAAAAACTCCACCGGTGTACTGATTGAGGACAATGTATATAAAATCTTATGTCGTTGGTATTACACCCCGGTGAAACTAATTTCCATCCATCCAAGTTTTTCGCCTATGTGTTGGAGGGAGTGTGGCAGCCAGGGCTCCATCCTGCATATCTGCTGGGAATATCCTAAAATTAAACCTCCATGGGACACAATTCTCCAATTGGCAGAAGAGGTGTCTGGTTTCCGTATTCCTAGAAACCCCCTTCTTGTGATTCTGGGGGCGCCAATTCCCAATTTAAACAACATCGAGTCTAAATTAATCACTCATATTTTTAATGCAACAAGAAGCTCCATTGCTCGCTTCTGGAAACATAAAACCCCGCCCCCATTCGGATGTGTTTGCAATAAAACACGGGATGTGGCATACCTCGAGAGATTGTCAGCTGATCTCCACGACTCGACAAATAGATTTACTGATACTTGGGAGCCCTGGTTTACACACTTTCATAAACAGATACGATTCTAGGTGATATTTGGATCTACTCGAGCCCTAATACTGAAGGAATATATACATAAATGTTAATAGTAGCACCGTATGTCTCGTCTCCCCTTTTTTTTTTTCCCTTCCCCAATATTCTTTAACTCCAAATTCTTGTTCTGCAAAATACATTATGTGATAAGTTAAACATCTTGTAAATCTGTTTTGAAAATGCTAAATGGAAAGTAACAATAAAAAGTATGTAGCATAGCCACATATGTACTGTAGGCTAGGCTTAAATGATGTTATTTTGTACCTGTGTCATTTATATAATGACGTGCACTGTGGCTCACCCTACCTTTGCAAACAAAAAAAGTTCAGTTATATTCACTGCACTTGAAAGAGCCATATACACTAAAAGTGTCCACATTGATTGACATTTACATAGTGTTGACCAACTGAGATTCCGGTTCATGGAATAGGTTAACATTGCCTACCAAGGTTGAACTAGGTGTGACTTTGGCACAAATGTACTTTTCTGTAAATCAGACGGTGAATGCAAGTGTATCCACGTGGGGTGAAAGAGGAACTTAGACCACAAAGGTTATTTATAAACTTTGACGTTTATACTATAGATTTACATCCATGTCTCTGTTGCAATAGACCGAAGAAAAGGGAGAGGTTTGAGCCAGTTATAGAACTTAAAAAATGATACGATGAGCGATATAATCAATGAAATAAAATGATGTCCTATTGTAGGAACGTATGACGTATGTTCTTTCCAATAGTTTAGAGCTCTCATAAGTGGATTCTATTTTATTTATCAAGCTGCTGTGTTGGAATGTTCATTTAAGTCAGGAGTGGGGAACGTCCGTCCTGCGGGCCGTGTAAGGCCCGCAAAGTCATTTGATCCGGCCCCCGGGAAGCAAGCTTGCAAAAATGGTTTAAAAAAAAAAAAAAATTTAAACTCCCCCTTTCCTGATTGGCTGCCCGTGCTGTCACTCTGCCAAGATTTTTTTTTTGACCCGCCTCTTCCTACAGCACTTCACACCTCGCCGGGCTCCTTAGGCTCCGTCCCTCCCTTTAGGCTCTGCCCCTCCCGTTAGGCTCCGCCCCTCTGCCCCTCCCTTTAGGCTCCGCCCCTCTGTCCCTCCCTTTAGGCTCCGCGGGCCTGCCAGTCTCTCAGCTGCACTGGCTACCTATGCTGCTCCAGCAGCCCATCCCCGGGCCCCGGGTAACACACGTGCCCCCTTATATCCCCTCCGAGGCACCTTACCCACCCCAAGGGGGAGAGGCACCTTATTTTTGTGTGTTTGCAGAGGTGGGCTTATTGTGTGTGTGTGTGTGTGTTTGTCACTGTGTGTGTCATTGTGTGTGTGTGTGTGTGTCTGTCTGTCTCTGTCATTGTGTGTGTGTGTGTCTGTCTCTGTCATATTGTGTGTGTGTCAATGTCACTGTGTGTGTGTGTGTGTGTGTGTGTGTGTGTGTGTGTGTCAATGTCACTGTGTGTGTGTCAATTTCACTGTGTGTGTGTCAATGTCACTGTGTGTGTGTCAATGTCACTGTGTGTGTGTGTCAATGTCACTGTGTGTGTCTGGCACTGTCACTGTGTGTGTCTGGCACTGTGTGTCACTGTCTCTGTGTGTGTGTGTGTGTGTGTGTGTGTGTGTTTCACTGTCTCTGTGTGTGTGTGTGTGTGTGTGTGTGTGTGTGTGTGTGTGTGTGTGTGTTTCACTGTCTCTGTGTGTGTGTGTGTGTGTGTGTGTGTGTGTGTGTGTGTGTGTTTCACTGTCTCTGTGTGTGTGTCACTGTCTCTGTGTGTGTGTGTGTGTGTGTGTGTGTGTGTGTGTGTCACTGTCTCTGTGTGTGTGTGTGTGTGTGTGTGTGTGTCACTGTCTCTCTGTGTGTGTGTGTGTGTGTGTGTGTCACTGTGTGTGTGTCACTGTCTCTGTGTGTGTGTGTGTGTGTGTGTCACTGTCTCTGTGTGTGTGTGTGTGTGTGTGTGTCACTGTCTCTGTGTGTGTGTCACTGTCTCTGTGTGTGTGTCACTGTCTCTGTGTGTGTGTCACTGTCTGTGTGTGTGTGTGTGTGTGTCACGGTCTGTGTGTGTGTCACGGTCTGTGTGTGTGTGTGTGTGTCACGGTCTCTGTGTGTGTCACGGTCTCTGTGTGTGTCACGGTCTCTGTGTGTGTCACGGTCTCTGTGTGTGTCACGGTCTCTGTGTGTCTCACGGTCTCTGTGTGTCTCACGGTCTCTGTGTGTCTCACTGTCTCTGTGTGTCTCACTGTCTCTGTGTGTCTCACTGTCTCTGTGTGTCTCACTGTCTCTGTGTGTCTCACTGTCTCTGTGTGTCTCACTGTCTCTGTGTGTCTCACTGTCTCTGTGTGTCTCACTGTCTCTGTGTGTCTCACTGTCTCTGTGTGTCTCACTGTCTCTGTGTGTCTCACTGTCTCTGTGTGTCTCACTGTCTCTGTGTGTCTCACTGTCTCTGTGTGTCTCACTGTCTCTGTGTGTCTCACTGTCCCTGTGTGTCTCACTGTCTCTGTGTGTCTCACTGTCTCTGTGTGTCTCACTGTCTCTGTGTGTCTCACTGTCTCTGTGTGTCTCACTGTCTCTGTGTGTCTCACTGTCTCTGTGTGTCTCACTGTCTCTGTGTGTCTCACTGTCTCTGTGTGTGTCACTGTCTCTGTGTGTGTCACTGTCTGTGTCACGGTCACTGTGTTTGTGTGTCACTGTCCGTGTGTGGCAGCAGCCGCCTGAGGTGATTAAGTACCTGAGTATCACCAGGGCGGCGCGGGTAAGCAGCGCTCCGGGGTGGAGAGGATATAAGAGGAGTGGGGGATGGGGGGGAAGGGGGTATAAGAGGCTTGGGGGATAGAAGAACGAGTCTGCGGTGGGAGAGACACCTCACTACCGCCTCTCCTCCTCCCCACACCGGGCAGCAGTTGTGGAGGGTATCTGCTCTGATCCCCCCCCTGCTCCGCCGCCCCCCCCCCCCGTGCACTTACACGGCCCTCCTCCCCACACCGGGCAGCAGTTGTGGAGGGCACCTGCTCCGATCCCCCCTGCTCAGATTCCACACCCCCCCTTGCGCACTTACACGGTCCTCCTCCCCACACCGAGCAGCAGTTGCGGAGGGCACCTGCTCCGTTCCCCCCCCAATCAGATTTCCCTCCCCCTGTGTGTGTCTGAGAGTGTGTGTGTGTGTGCCTGAGAGTGTGTGTATGTGTGTCTGAGTGTGTGTGTGTGTGTGTGTGTGTGTGTGTGTGTGTGTGTGTGTGTGTGTGTGTGTGTGTGTGTGTGTCAGAGTGTGTGTGTGTCAGAGAGTGTGTGTGTGTGTGTGTGTGTCAGAGTGTGTGTGTGTCAGAGAGTGTGTGTGTGTGTGTGTCAGAGAGTGTGTGTGTGTGTGTCAGAGAGTGTGTGTGTGTGTGTGTGTGTCAGAGAGTGTGTGTGTGTGTCAGAGAGTGTGTGTGTGTGTCAGAGAGTGTGTGTGTGTGTCAGAGTGTGTGTGTGTGTCAGAGAGTGTGTGTGTGTCTGAGTGTGTGTCTGAGAGTCTGATTTCCCTACCCCCTGCCCGATTTCTGTGTGTGTCTGTGTGTGTGTGTGCACAGACACAAACCCGCAGTCAGTCATAGTCACCCACCACCCAAGAGTCAGTCAGTCACCCAAAGAGAAGCCGTTCCTGCCATCACATTAGTGGTGAGTTAATTAAATGTTTGACCAAATATTGCAGGCTAATTTTTAAGTTGATAATTTTGTATGGCCCTCGAATGATTTTATAAATATCAAAATGGCCCTTGGCAGAAAAAAGGTTCCCCACCCCTGATTTAAGTGATGTCCTCGAGATAGGGACGGCACGATAACGGAGATAGGGACGGCACGATAACGGAGATAGGGACGGCACGATAACGGAGATAGGGACGGCACGATAACGGAGATAGGGACGGCACGATAACGGAGATAGGGACTGCGTGATAACGGAGATAGGGACGGCGCGATAACGGAGATAGGGACGGCGCGATAACGGAGATAGGGACGGCGCGATAACGGAGATAGGGACGGCACGATAACGGGTATAGGGACGGCACGATAACGGAGATAGGGACGGCACGATAACGGAGATAGGGACGGCGCGATAACGGAGATAGGGACTGCACGATAACGGACATAGGGACGGCGCGATAACGGAGATAGGGACTGCGCGATAACGGAGATAGGGACGGCGCGATAACGGAGATAGGGACGGCGCGATAACGGAGATAGGGACGGCACGATAACGGAGATAGCGACGGCACGATAACGGAGATAGGGACGGCACGATAACGGAGATAGGGACTGCACGATAACGGAGATAGGGACTGCACGATAACGGAGATAGGGACTGCGCGATAACGGAGATAGGGACGGCGCGATAACGGAGATAGGGACGGCGCGATAACGGAGATAGGGACGGCGCGATAACGGATATAGGGACTGCGCGATAACGGAGATAGGGACTGCACGATAACGGAGATAGGGACGGCGCGATAACGGAGATAGGGACTGCGCGATAACGGAGATAGGGACGGCGCGATAACGGAGATAGGGACGGCGCGATAACGGAGATAGGGACGGCACGATAACGGAGATAGCGACGGCACGATAACGGAGATAGGGACGGCACGATAACGGAGATAGGGACTGCACGATAACGGAGATAGGGACTGCGCGATAACGGAGATAGGGACGGCGCGATAACGGAGATAGGGACGGCGCGATAACGGATATAGGGACTGCGCGATAACGGAGATAGGGACTGCGCGATAACGGGTATAGGGACGGCGCGATAACGGAGATAGGGACGGCGCGATAACGGATATAGGGACTGCGCGATAACGGAGATAGGGACTGCGCGATAACGGAGATAGGGACTGCGCGATAACGGAGATAGGGACTGCGCGATAACGGAGATAGGGACTGCGCGATAACGGGTATAGGGACTGCGCGATAACGGGTATAGGGACGGCACGATAACGGAGATAGGGACGGCACGATAACGGAGATAGGGACGGCACGATAACGGAGATAGGGACGGCACGATAACGGAGATAGGGACTGCACGATAACGGAGATAGGGACTGCACGATAACGGAGATAGGGACGGCACGATAACGGAGATAGGGACTGCGCGATAACGGAGATAGGGACGGCACGATAACGGAGATAGGGACGGCACGATAACGGAGATAGGGACTGCACGATAACGGAGATAGGGACTGCGCGATAACGGAGATAGGGACTGCGCGATAACGGAGATAGGGACTGCGCGATAACGGAGATAGGGACGGCGCGATAACGGAGATAGGGACGGCACGATAACGGAGATAGGGACGGCACGATAACGGAGATAGGGACGGCACGATAACGGAGATAGGGACGGCGCGATAACGGAGATAGGGACGGCGCGATAACGGAGATAGGGACTGCGTGATAACGGAGATAGGGACGGCACGATAACGGAGATAGGGACGGCACGGTAACTGCACGATAACGGAGATAGGGACGGCGCGATAACGGAGATAGGGACGGCGCGATAACGGAGATACTGACGGCGCGATAACGGAGATAGGGACGGCACGATAACGGAGATAGGGACGGCACGATAACGGAGATACTGACGGCACGATAACGGAGATAGGGACGGCACGATAACGGAGATAGGGACGGCGCTATAACGGAGATAGGGACTGCACGATAACGGAGATACTGACGGCACGATAACGGAGATAGGGACGGCGCGATAACGGAGATAGGGACTGCACGATAACGGAGATAGGGACTGCGCGATAACGGAGATAGGGACTGCGCGATAACGGAGATAGGGACTGCGCGATAACGGAGATAGGGACTGCGCGATAACGGATATAGGGACTGCGCGATAACGGAGATAGGGACTGCGCGATAACGGAGATAGGGACTGCGCGATAACGGAGATAGGGACGGCACGATAACGGAGATAGGGACGGCGCGATAACGGAGATAGGGACGGCGCGATAACGGAGATAGGGACTGCGCGATAACGGAGATAGGGACTGCGCGATAACGCAGATAGGGACGGCACGATAACGGAGATAGGGACGGCACGATAACGGAGATAGGGACTGCACGATAACGGAGATAGGGACTGCACGATAACGGAGATAGGGACGGCGCGATAACGGAGATAGGGACTGCGCGATAACGGGTATAGGGACTGCGCGATAACGGGTATAGGGACTGCGCGATAACGGGTATAGGGACGGCACGATAACGGAGATAGGGACGGCGCGATAACGGAGATAGGGACGGCGCGATAACGGAGATAGGGACGGCGCGATAACGGAGATAGGGACGGCACGATAACGGAGATAGGGACTGCGCGATAACGGAGATAGGGACTGCGCGATAACGGAGATAGGGACTGCGCGATAACGGAGATAGGGACTGCGCGATAACGGAGATAGGGACGGCACGATAACGGAGATAGGGACGGCACGATAACGGAGATAGGGACGGCGCGATAACGGAGATAGGGACGGCGCGATAACGGAGATAGGGACGGCGCGATAACGGAGATAGGGACGGCGCGATAACGGAGATAGGGACTGCGTGATAACGGAGATAGGGACGGCACGATAACGGAGATAGGGACGGCACGGTAACTGCACGATAACGGAGATAGGGACGGCGCGATAACGGAGATAGGGACGGCGCGATAACGGAGATACTGACGGCGCGATAACGGAGATAGGGACGGCACGATAACGGAGATAGGGACGGCACGATAACGGAGATACTGACGGCACGATAACGGAGATAGGGACGGCACGATAACGGAGATAGGGACGGCGCGATAACGGAGATAGGGACTGCGCGATAACGGAGATACTGACGGCACGATAACGGAGATAGGGACGGCGCGATAACGGAGATAGGGACTGCACGATAACGGAGATAGGGACTGCGCGATAACGGAGATAGGGACTGCGCGATAACGGAGATAGGGACTGCGCGATAACGGAGATAGGGACTGCGCGATAACGGATATAGGGACTGCGCGATAACGGAGATAGGGACGGCACGATAACGGAGATAGGGACTGCGCGATAACGGAGATAGGGACTGCGCGATAACGGAGATAGGGACGGCACGATAACGGAGATAGGGACTGCGCGATAACGGAGATAGGGATTTGCGCGATAACGGAGATAGGGACGGCACGATAACGGAGATAGGGACTGCGCGATAACGGGTATAGGGACTGCGCGATAACGGAGATAGGGACGGCACGATAACGGAGATAGGGACTGCGCGATAACGGAGATAGGGACGGCACGATAACGGATATAGGGACTGCGCGATAACGGAGATAGGGACGGCACGATAACGGAGATAGGGACTGCGCGATAACGGAGATAGGGACTGCGCGATAACGGAGATAGGGACGGCACGATAACGGAGATAGGGACGGCGCGATAACGGAGATAGGGACGGCACGATAACGGGTATAGGGACTGCGCGATAACGGAGATAGGGACGGCGCGATAACGGAGATAGGGACTGCGTGATAACGGAGATAGGGACTGCGCGATAACGGAGATAGGGACGGCACGATAACGGAGATAGGGACTGCACGATAACGGAGATAGGGACGACGCGATAACGGGTATAGGGACTGCGCGTTAACGGAGATAGGGACGACGCGATAACGGGTATAGGGACTGCGCGATAACGGAGATAGGGACGGCGCGATAACGGAGATAGGGACGGCGCGATAACGGAGTACTTATCAACAGACTGCAAACTCGTTATTTTGTGTGAAAAAATAGAAGTAATTGTAATTCCTGCAAACTATAAAACATCTCTGGAAATATGTATTTGCTATGTGCCAAGCACCTTCTGTTGGAAATCTTACCTTGGAGTAAAGCAGTATTTTCAAACCATAATTACACTGCTCTTTCCTAATACACCATCCCAGCCAGGCACGGCAATCCCACTGCTTGCACAGTGATTCCTGCTGTCTTTGTAAGTCTTCCCAGATACCTTTTGAATGTAAGCTCTTTGGCATAGTGGATTGATTTCTATGTGTACTTTTATTTTTGGTGCCCCTATCTCTGTGCTGTTTAATAGCCTGCATTATAATGTGTCTTGTAAAGCGCAGTGTACATAGACAGTGCTTTATTAATAGCCATCTATCTTCATGTCTTGTATAGCGCATACACAGAGCGAACCGTGCTCCTATGCGCTATACACACAGGCCTGTCTGGTGTGAAACAGCAAACCAAAAGCCTAACAAGGCTGGTGCAAGGGTGCACAACCAATGTTTTTTGTATACATACATTATCATGGGTTGCACGTGTTGTTAAGGCTCCTGGTTACAAATGTTGGGTATAAGGTGTAGGAATGGAGGTGAGAAAAAGGCACGGCGAAGATCAAGGTTGAAATGTATTAACTATAACAATACCATACTGACATTTTACGCTGAGTACCCTCGCCCCAAAAAGCTGTTCTTTTGCCTTTTGGGGATCCCATCTTGTGTTTGGTACACAAATCAAGCATTTTTATTTTACTTGTCAGAATATATAAACGGGATTACTGGTTCAGGGGAAAAAACCTTCTCTTTGTATGTACTGTATATACATTGTATGTACTGTACTTTGTATGTACATTGTATGTACATTGTATGTACTGTACTTTGTATGTACTGTATTTATATAGCGCCATCCATGTACACAGCGCTTCACAACAGCAATTCACGGGACCTAATAATATATCACATAATGGGAATAAGCGCTTCAGGGCTAAAAGTAACATTAGGCAATGGAGTCCCTTCCCCCGATGAGCTTACAGTGTAAGTAGGAAGAACACCGCAGTAGTTGTCACTATCTGATCCAGCTTTCATTTAGCATCTAAGGCCTGGGACATAGTTGTTTGCCGAGTGCAGAGCCGTGCTGAGGCTCAGGGAAAGCGGTGCTTTCCCTGGCCTTACACAGCGCGCCATCCGTGGGCGGGTCTGGGGGCGGGCCAGTGACATCACGGAGCTGGTTCGTCCTCATTGGGCAAACCGCTCACGTGACCGGCCCTTCGCTCCGGCAAACGGGAAAATCTGAAGACTTGGTGAGACATACGCTTCCGCAAGCGTGCGCGAGCCCCTGCTAAAGCCGCTCTCATTGTGGCTGCAGGGGCTCAGTGCCGAGCAGCAGCGTGCCTCAGCACGGGTCAGCGCTTGCCTGAGGCCTAACTGTCCCTCCTGTCTTGAGCCCCCTTTTTAAGTCCTCTGTGCCCCTCGGGTTGGGTAAACGCTAGGCTTTTCAGTCCAGTTATGACATGCATTTGGAAGGTACAATAAAACACAGGCGCTAGTTCACCACGTGGACAATGAGGAAATCTCTATAAAAATATAGCACAACATCTGAAATAGTGTTCACAATGCTCTCTCAAAGTATGGGACTAGTCACATTAATATAAATGAAGGGTCGATGTAAAAAAAATATATATACAGTCAAAGGCAATCATGCATATATATTGTAGCAACAAAATATACAAAAGAGCAGGTGTATAAATAGCAATATACGGTGAAAAAATACCTAAAGCATAACTCCTAACGCAAACAATAGCTGACTTTGGGGCTAAAACGCCTGCCTTTGCTTTGCTTTTAAAAGGAAGCCTTCCACAGGTCTCACAAATCAGAATTTTCTGATCTGGATCCAGTAGACGTTACACGTATCATCCCAGTAGAAACTAAATCATACAGCACTCTTTTCGCATCCCTACATAATGGTCTCCTAGGGAGAAAGCGTTCACGATTCACAAACGTAATTAGAAATCAGAAACCAATCGATTGTCCTGTATTGACATTTCTCTGCGTGCTTTAAACTGCACAATCTTCATCCGTTTCTTCTACTTGTCATTTTATCCTCATACAATGTGCTGTGGTCCATAAGATGTTTCTAGATGGGTTTTCTTTTCAAGCCCTGGGGTTTACAAACTGTTACATACACACAGCCTCTTCACATTTCTAATGGCAGCATGGACTCTGCAGGATCCTTAGATACTTGATTATGCTTGGAGTTGGCAAGTTGTCTCCATAGTGCTGTAATCTTTCTTGGCAACTTGTATTTCTCATATTGAAATAATAGTGCTTACAGAATATGTTAGTGTGTATTATCCCCTTCAATTTTGGCTCATAACTAAAAGCAGGGGTGAAGTGGAATTCTAAGTCCTCTTTTGGAACTAGTTCAGGATTGTAGCCATAACATCGCTTGGAGAGGTTCCTTTGGGATCCCGATGGTGTCATTCATGAAGCAAAACTTAAGTCTCCAGGCTCTCAGAAGTAGCCCTATCCAAATTATGTTTCTGACAGCTTTTAATTCTTTAACGCTCGGTTGATTGGCAGACCTGACATTTTATCTTTAGAGTCTTCATATTATTTACCAGCGCATTGTCATTAACAAGCTGAGGGAGCGGGGAAAAGCTATGATCCACAACCTTTCTGCTCCCTGTACACTAGGGAGAGGGGCGTGCGTGCGTGCGTACACGAATATCGCACACAGATCTTATCAGCCGCTTTCAGACTAGTTGAAGTGTTCTGATACTTAGGGGTATGCAGCAACGCTCCTCCTTCCCCATGTTAACCATTTGCAGTGTCGCTGGCAGCAAAAAGGGTTAATTTATATACATATACAGAGCCAGATTTATTCTTCACACAGTAATAAATAGAACCCGTATAATTCAATGTTTTTTTAAAAACGTGACTTTTGCACAGTAAAAGGTCTGCTCTCTTCTACTAGTGTCTTTTCCACTTATTTTCTTCTCAGGTTTTTTTTTTCAATTAAATATTCACAAACATGAGCTACAATAAATGACTTAAATACATCCCAGAAACAAACAAACAAAACAAAGAATATATTACTCCAGTGAAGCAGCAATACCAGCATTTTGCTCCCCACTCATCTTACATGAGTAGGGTTGAGCATATACTGTAGCTGTAATTTGCAGCATCCGTCTTGAAGGGGCTGCGAAGAACGTCTTCCATGTTCTAGATCAGAGCGCAGTGTAAACATTACCACGGATATCTCAGACGCTAGAACTTTAGAAAATCATGATTTTAACACACAAAGGCACTAGCATAGAAGTTAAACTCATTTAGGCTTCTGGAGGGATTGTAAGTAAAAAAATAGTAATAAAATACATGTGATCAGAGCGGATCAACCCTTTGAGTGCTGGAGCGGCCGTGCAAGATCACTCCTCGAGCGCTCACATGATTGTGACCTCACAGTTGTCACACACCATAAAGGAAGTCTCCTGTTGTGTTCGAACGTGGTCTCCCTTTGCAAAAGTAACTTGTAAAAAGGCCACAACGTGGGGTCCTTGGTGTGCCACACCTCTTGGCATGGTAGCCATGAGACAAAGGGTTAACGCACGGGAGAGCAACTCCAGTCCTCAAGGGTCAACAGGTCAGGTTTTCAGGATATCCCTGCTTCTGCGAAGACTAAGCCACCGAGTGAAGCACGGATATCCTGAAAACCTGACCGGTTCGTGGCCCTTGAGGGCTGACGTTACTCACCCTTGGGTTAAGCTATGTAAGTAAGACTCACTGGCCCAGGCTCTCTATTTATGATTGTAGCTTAATTGTGTATATTTTTCTTTCCCTTTATCAAATTTTGAAAGCTCCCTCATCTAATTGCAACATTATGGCTCGGTCACTCATTCCCCCTGAATCTCTCTGAGGCGCTTTCTCGTGTTCATCTGTATAATGTTAGGACGACTATTCTTTTGTAAATGTGCAATATGTATTGAACATAGAATAGTGAAAGAATCGGCCGTGTAACACCTTTACTATCATGTGTAATGATTGCTCCGTAGTCTTAAATGTTCAGTAGTTTGGGCTTTAACGTAAAATAATATAACATGAAAATACAACGTACTGGTTTTGTTAGGAGCGGGGTTGGATGTTACAGAGGGAAGAAACATCTACTGTGATGACATTGCGGGGTGCTACTTTGAACGCTCCCACGGGGATTGACCACGTTAGCATCCTTGCTGTGTGCACACGCGGTCTGACAGCCTAATAAGCACATGTTCCCCGTGGGTTAGTGACTCTCTTACCTTAATTAATTAATGTTAGGGATATTATTCGAGCCATGCTAAATTGGTTTCATTTCCAATGGACCTCTGAATGGGGATGTGTTTGTCAATAAAGTGTTTTCTTTTCCTCCTAGCCCACCCCCTTCTTATCAGAGAGCCGATAAAGATAAGAGGGGGGAGAAAAAGGTGGGCTCAGGCTGTACAAGCACTTCCTGAACACAGCGACATCAGACACAAGGGAAATCAAACCCCGCCCGAGTTTCAGCTCGGTGTTTTCATAATAACTTTAAAAAACACTTGCAAAGTACTTATTATATGTCAGATTCTGGTAGAAAAAAAAAAGCATAAATCACCCAGAAGAAATCCGTTATACACGGCACTGGCAAAATCACTTTGGAGGGTTCCTTTGGGCAACTGGACCAGAAATGCTCTTTCCACAATGCCCCTGTCTCTTTAACACTTTCAGTCCTGGAGCGAACTTCATGCATTGTCAATTGGAAAACCCACCTATGGGGCAATATCTAAGGCAGTGGTTCTGTACAAGGAACACCAGCCATGTTAAGTTTTGGTGTACTATCCAACTGTACCTATTTAGCAGAGAGGCGACCTGTTTTTTGTGTGTGTCATGTACACACAGCTGTTAAATTCAGCTGTATTTTATGTACCTATTTCTGCCAGTGGTTGAAGCTCTGAACTTTAGCAACTTAAATCTGGAAGACTTGGTGACTTTTTTCTGGTGACGATTTAGCTGGTTATGAGCGATATAACACCGCTTCTATTGTGTGTATCTAAAAAGTATATACCAAAAAATCCCAAAATACATATTTTAATATTGGTTTATCATATACTGTAGTAAACTTCTGCATGTGTAACAGAGCCTTTTTATGAGGTGTTTCTTGCTTGGAAGATCCTCAATCACACACTGACATAGCCAAGTGCACCTATTTTCATGTTGCCAAAGTTGGAGGGTCTGTTTTGAGGATAAACAAGCTATGTGATTAATAGTAAATTGGATATTCCTAAAATCTGGCCAAGTTGGAGAAAGTTGAGAAACTGGAATTTAGTAGGCGTGCCTGAATAACCATATTATATAAATAACTACGCGAGATTAGCTGGGAAGAACGCTGAAAATAAACTTTAAGGCGCAATACTTTGACATTTGATAACTATTTTGGAATGTCTTGTTTAAACAAAATCACAACCTTGAGTAGACTATATATAGATAGTAAATTCTCGCCACTTCCCACTTAGATTGTAAGCTCGTCGGGGCAGGGGCTCCTTTTTCATATTGTTTTGTCTTAAACGCATATTCCAGTTATGTAGTATAATATGTTATGTATTGTAAAGCGCTATGTAACGAGACACAATATGTCACTTTTAGGGTGAAACTGCTGGATTATTCCAGTCGGTACAAAATGCAGATCACTTCTTAAAAAATTATTCACCTTTTATAATTTATGAAAATGTTAAAAATAAAAAGTTTAAAAAAAAAAAAATCTAATGATTGCTTGGTTGTTGGTAGAAAAGCTGTTATGGGGTTACGTGCTCTCATGGTGAATGACACTACCCCCTCAGACATATGTTTCACATTGTGTACTTTACAAGCAGCTGTTGCACGGCGAGTGCTCTCACTTTGCTGAAACATGTTGATGTGATGGTAATATGTCATTGAGCGATTTTTTGGTTGCTGTTTTTTCCCCTGTATGTACAGCACCCCCACCCCACCCCACCCACTTATTGCATTCATGGGGGGCTCGGTTTCACTACAACCAAATTCATTGTGTGGTTTGGAAAGGAAATGCTAAAGAAGATTAACTCGGCAGCAGCACCACACCCAGCCAGGCATCACTCCGAGAGACACGCCCGTCCCTGGCAGCCAGCCGGGAGAATCACCCAGAGAATAGGGACCCGGGCCTGCGCTGGGATTGGCTGCCTCAATACAGCTCAGGACTCTGCCCTCCCCGCCGGCTGCATTTTCCCAGTAACCTCCGCCGCCGCTGCAGGAAGGATTGTACAGGCACAGCACGGGAGCAGGGAGCAGCACGGGAGCTGGGAGCAGGGAGCAGCACGGGAGCTGGGAGCAGCACGGGAGGAAGGAGCAGCACGGGAACACTGCAGGGAATAGAAGGTGAGCCCGCGCTGGGGTCCTGCTCGCAGGAGTGAGAGGCTGAGAAACATTGCTGTGCTGATAGCGAGGGGACCCGCAAAACGCGCCTGGAGTTCACTTTGAGACTGGTCAGTTAGAGGCTGGTCAGTTAGAGGCTGGTCAGTTAGAGGCTGGTCACTTTGAGACTGGTCACTTTGAGACTGGTCAGTTAGAGGCTGGTCAGTTTGAGACTGGTCACTTGGAGGCTGGTCACTTGGAGGCTGGTCACTTTGGTCACTTGGAGGCTGGTCACTTTGGTCACTTGGAGGCTGGTCACTTGGAGGCTGGTCACTTGGAGGCTGGTCACTTGGAGGCTGGTGCAGTGAGCTGCGGTGAGTGTGCGCGCCTGTTGCTGTCTCTGTCTGGCTGCGGGGGCAGTGTTTCCAGCCGCCGCACCTGGAGGTTACTTGTTGCCAGTGGCCGGGCTCTGGCAGCTTCCTCTCTAAAGCTATGTTGTTATAAGTGGGGCCGGCTGCTCGCTGCGGGGAACTTTGTGCTGCCAGTCAGCCTGCACGCGCGCTGTACTTGCAGTGAGTGTGCTGCGCGCTGTACTGGCAGTGAGTGTGCCGCGCGCTGTACTTGCAGTGAGTGTGCTGCGCGCTCTACTTGCAGTGAGTGGGCTGCACGCTGTACTTGCAGTGAGTGGGCTGTGCGCTGTACTTGCAGTGAGTGTGCTGTGCGCTGTACTTGCAGTGAGTGTGCTGTGCGCTGTACTTGCAGTGAGTGTGCTGTGCGCTGTACTTGCAGTGAGTGTGCTGTGCGCTGTACTTGCAGTGAGTGTGCTGTGCGCTGTACTTGCAGTGAGTGTGCTGTGCGCTGTACTTGCAGTGAGTGTGCTGTGCGCTGTACTTGCAGTGAGCGTGCTGCGCTCTGTACTGGCAGTGAGCGTGCTGCGCGCTGTACTGGCAGTGAGCGTGCTGCGCGCTGTACTGGCTGTGAGCGTGCTGCGCTCTGTACTGGCAGTGAGCGTGCTGCGCGCTGTACTGGCAGTGAGCGTGCTGCTCGCTGTACTGGCAGTGAGCGTGCTGCGCTCTGTACTGGCAGTGAGCGTGCTGCGCGCTGTACTGGCAGTGAGCGTGCTGCGCGCTGTACTGGCAGTGAGCGTGCTGCGCGCTATACTTGCTGTGAGCGTGCTGCGCGCTGTACTTGCTGTGAGCGTGCTGCGCGCTGTACTTGCAGTGAGCGTGCTGCGCGCGGTACTGGCAGTGAGCGTGCTGCGCGCTGTACTGGCAGTGAGCGTGCTGCGCGCTGTACTTGCAGTCGGTGTGCTGCGCGCAGTACTTGCAGTGGGTGTGCTGCGCGCTGTACTTGCAGTGAGTGTGCTGCGCGCAGTACTTGCAGTACTTGCAGTGGGTGTGCTGCGCGCTGTACTTGCAGTGAGTGTGCTGCGCGCTGTACTTGCAGTGAGTGTGCTACGCGCGGTACTTGCAGTGAGTTTGCGGCGCGCGTTACGTTTGCAGTGAGTTTGCTGCGCGCTGTACTTGCAGTGAGTTTGCGGCGCGCGGTACGTTTGCAGTGAGTTTGCTGCTGGCCGGTGACAGCAATCTTACCTTTCGCAGCGGAGGGAGGGGGGAGTTATTAGCGCAAAATCTGCCCATATAAAATCCGCAGAAATGTCTAGTTTGCTTAATGAGGTTTCTTGGTAACTGCAGCCTCGCTGTCTCGTGTTTGCCCTTTCCCTCTGCACCTGATGTGGTTCATGTGCTTTGCGTGTCACAGCATGCAGCAGCTTTAATGTTTCTCGCTTCCTCACTTTGCAAAATAGTTAACAAAGGCACTACTTGTGCCGAACTTAATTAAACATACACATACACATTTTACAATTTAACTTTTCAGCGACTTTATTTTTAGGAGGATATTCTGTATATACATAAACCCTGATTAAAAGACGTTTCGTTAAAAATACTGTGAAATGTGTTTTTGAGGAACGGCAACGCGTTACAGCCCTGCGGTGGCCATGGGGTTAACCCCTCCCGGCTCAGTTAGGACGAGTTCAGGGTAGATGGTCCGGACGCTTGCGTCCGTGCCCGCCTCCCCCGCGTGCTCCTGCAGCCCGGCGATCTGTGCCTTGGCTTCAGGGGTTGGGTCGCGGCGTTTGGAGGCGTGGTGAACGTGTCACGGAGTTGGTTCACTGAACCAGCTCGCGTGACGCGACTGTAGCCCGAAATATCATTTAGCGTTGTAGCGGCAAAATGTAGCAGCGTCAACCCGGCACTTTGCCGGCGGTGGAGTTTTCAGTTTGAACACTCCCACCGAAGAACCCGAAATTGCGCTTGCGGAGCAGTCACCCTGAACTTGTCGTTAGGTATAAGTGTCCCCCCCTCCCGGCTCAGAGTGAGGTATAAGTGTTGCAATTGTCACATGAACTTTGGTCACAACTCTTGACTTTTGAAAAGATTTGGAAACTCTGAAACGCCCCTCCCCGCCATGTGCAACAGCAACATGCTACAGTATGCATCGAAGAAGCAAAGTGCAATGTGAACTTGTCAGGCAGAGTCTGGCTCAGTGCTTTTCAGCCTGTATTTTAGGTAACTCTTTGGCGCCTGGAAGAGGTTACAGGGGGGTTCTTGCAAGAAATATGGTAATGTTGGGTGTTCTTACTCTTGAAGAGATTTTTTTTATTTATGCCATATTTTGAATTATTTTATTTGGCTGTTCTAGTTTGTAAGGTAATAAACTATATATAAACAGAGAGAGCTGTTTTATTTTAAAAAAATAAATAAAAAAAACCGCAGTAGTATGTATTTTTTAATTTATTTTTTACATAGGAAAATTGGGCTGGGTGTTTACAAAGTCGCAGTACATTTTTGAGGTTAGCGCATGCCTGGTAAATCAAGTTTATTTAACTGCCAGCACCTAAAATACTTGTTAACCTAGCCCTTACCCTAACCCAAATGCCACCCTTATGTGCTACTGTAACCCGAATATGTAAGATAGCAGTTACCTTACTTAACCTTTCATATGCCACTACCCCTAATATGCAACCTAACCCTTACCTTCTCCCTAATATGCCACCCTAATACTTACCTTAACCTTTATTTGCCACCTTAATATGCAATCTAACCCTTATCTTAACTCTTACCCTATTCAGCACTCAGAGTTCTAATAATCTGGGAGGAAATAGTTTGATAAGTAAGGGCAAAGATAAATTATAGTGCTGTGGGGTAAATAGACTTGCGTTTTTTAAGGGATTCCACAGTCACCGTAATATTTGAAGGGCATCCACCGTTCTTGAATACCACCGATGTGGGTGAACATCAGTGTTGCAAAACCTGACAGGGTCCAACTATAGTTTATACACCTGACACCTGAATAATTGTATCATCATCAGTGAGGTCCTTTATGACATACTAGGTAAATAATTGCAGTGACCTGAAAAGAGGGCCAGTTACACAGTCCCTAGACAGACATAGCATTACATCAGCCCTCGGGTGCAAAAACTCTACTGCTGCAACCGGCTGTTCAACTTGAGCTTCTTTGCTCAATGCAGGTATGATTTTCCCAATTAACTATAGCATAGTTAATGGCTAGAGTAGGCCTGGCCAACTCCAGTCCTCAAGGGCCACCAACAGTGATGTGATCTGGTTCTTCAGGTGCCCCATGCTGTAGCAACGTCATATGCCATTTGCTCGCATGCTGAACGCGATCTGGGTAGCGGAGGAATAGAAGAGGAGCGGTCACATGATGACGTGCTGGAGGGACTGTGGGCCCTCTGGTGACAAAGCAAGGCAGGCATTTAAAGGGTAAGAAAATGCCATTTACTACTGGGAGGAGACCCCTGATAGAGGGAATGCAATTGAAGAATAGGGTGCTTCAGTAATGGACGATTCCTCACTTGGCAATAATATAGCAGTTGCAATAAATAAGAAAAACGCTATACAACGTATATACCACATTTATCATGGGTATCATACTGCTGAGGAAATTCAGCGATCCTAGCATTATTATCAGTGTGAACACAATTCTTACCCCCCAACTTTATATTTTTGTTTTTATTTATTTGGGTGGAGGAGTTATAAATAATGCCAGAACTTAAAAAAACTGAAAAGTATGTAGGGTGCGCACGCTCCAAGCAGCGAGGAGCTATGGCCGTTTTTAGGAAAATCAGAATGGCGGCCATTTTTAAGAGGGCCATCAATTTTTTTATTTTTTTTTCTGAACGATTGAATTTGAAATATTGGCCACCGATTTTAAACAACTCATTTAACCCTAATCACATTCCTTTTTCATGATCAGATGTGCTTCACATTTAAAGCACTTGTGCAAACATTACTGAATGTTAAATAAACATCCTTCATCACACACACATTCTTCAGCGCTCTCAAAATGTGATGTCAGAATGATTGCATAAGATACTTGCGCTGTGTGTGGGTAGAGGCGCTGTAGTTTGCAACTGATGACTAAAGTTAAGTAATGCCCTGAATCTCATGTAAAAAAAAACAAAAACCACCTTGCCAAAGCAGCTATCCTCTCTGGCACTGAATGAATGAATCGACCTCAATGTGAAATAAAGCAGCTCTTATCTATCTATTGGTGAGAAATCCCCATTTTTACTGGAAAAGATGAGGGGGTGTTAAATATATAGAAACCAAGCGTAGGTGGAACTTTTCTTCACAGGGTTGTTTACTTCCAAGATTGGCCCAAGTGTTTACCAGTCGCTGAATACAATGAATAATGGCAGGATATAAACTATTTGTTTTAACTTTGTAACCTTTTTGTAAGTGGATGTATACATAACGGCAACAATGAGTAGTTTTCTTTCTGTTAAGTGCAGATAAAATGTCTCTCTTCTTGTATTTGTGGCCAGAAATAAATACCTTCTTCTTTGGGGCGATTTCTGCACTAAAAACACTTCAAAATAAAATCCATCTTTTTCCATGTGCCATGCGAGTGTCAACACATTTTCTTCCCTCACTGTGCATACAAATGAATGCTCATTACGGAGTTTGTGAGGAAACAAGACATTTAAGTCAGAGCGTAGACATGAAAATGCCTCAGTTAAAATCTGGGCCTACTAATAATCAATATATTTACATTGCATATTCAGTAAGGTGAAAAGAAATTAATAAGTAGGCCTCAAAGACCTAACACAGTTAACTAGTAGATGTGGTTCAACCCATACTACATTTAGTCGACTGAGATACATCTCCTATATTTGTATTAATATTGATCTAGATTTGAGGAAGGGGAGGGAAAAAAAAACAGCTACTCAATTATGTCTCATAAAAGAACATATCATTTCCTGAGTCTAGTAATGGCAATCAGCTTTCTCCCTGGATCAACATCCTTCCTATAGACACAATGATCTTCTCCGCACTCACACTAACAAGTATAACAACTCTATGTCGAAGTAGTCAAGTATATATTTACTTAATAACACTGTGGATACACAGAAATGGACGCCACATAAGTTTAAGTAATTCCCAAAAAGGGGAAGTGTCTAATGTAATGAAAGCAAAAATCCAAAATATATAACCAAAAAAAGGAGGGAGGGGGGAGAGGAGTTAAAAAAATACGCTGATATATCGAAGGGGGGGGGGGGTGGTCAGCATTAACGTTTCTGGGTGCCTACCCATTCTTCTGGCCCGTTCCTACGTCTGTACAATAATAATAATTTGTATTTATTTATTTATTTTTAGACGTAGTACCTTTTAGTAAGGATCTTCTTGGAATCCTGTTTTAGAGATCACTGCAGCTGTTATCCGGCAAGACGCCACACAAGAAATCCATAGACTCGTATCAGTCAATTTCAGAAAATGCTGCTACCGCTGTTATTCGGTGGAATGCCAATCAGAAGGTCCATCTGGTTTAACTCCCGTGCTGTAATGAGAGCTGTTTAATACCAGTCAGATATAGTGGCAGAGTAGGTGACGTCATTGTTTGCCAACAAATCAACAGATGATTGCGGTGGCTGTCATGGTCCAATGTTCTCCGTGGGATTGAGGACACATTCAGAGAGCGTTCTCTCTAGGCAACAGCATCGGCGGTGGTCATAGTGATGATCAAGCGTCCATCAGATTCAAAAGCCATTCGGAGCAGGCTCCAGATGTATAAAAGGAGTGAAACAGATATTTAAGGCAAGTAACGAATAATGTGTCCATAGATAAAAATCCTACTAGAATCCTACAGTGTGTGCATAAATACACCCCCCAGAAAGCATACAAAGTGTTCATGATAGTCTTATTCAGAAACAGACAATATTATAGCCCATTTTGTAGATGATGGTCTCTGATAGTCTAGGGACATGAAAAAAAAAAAACACATAGGGACAGCAGTAGAACATTAAATGCTCCTGTTGGTGGTAGAGGTGAGTACAGACCCAAAATGGTGGTGGAGAGGGTCCCAGACAGTATCATGTATGTAGGAATGTAATCCAATGTATATGTATCAGCCAGTATGGGGTGGAAGATCATCGGGAAAATCTGTAGAAGACATGCAAGGATTAGACAAGAAGACATCCCAAAATACCCTAGCTTCTTTGTTTACACACTCTCACATCACAAAAAATATTGGCGATCAAAGACAAAATGGGACAACCGTGAACCACATATCCATCCTTTGTTGGACATAACATGGAGAATATCAAAAACAGTGCAAGAAGGGGATGTAAGGAGCAGACCAAGCCACCCTAAAAGAAGCAATTTAGGTCTAATTCCTTATTCATACTTGAGGTAATCATGGTATTAAGGCTTTTAATCCAAGTGGCCTCTTGGGGCAGTTGTTTTAAGCTACTTACCCCTCTTCGAGGTCTATCCGCCCCATCAATATCCTGAAATCTAAGCTGGTTGGCCTGGTGGCACGTGGAGACAAAATGACAGGCCACCGGGGCCTCCAAGTTCCCCTCCTTATAGCCACCTTATGTTGGCCAATCCTCTCCTTCACCTTCTGTGTGGTCTCGCCCACATAACCCAACCCACAGGAATATGTAATAAAATAAACAACATATCTATATGAACAGGAGAAATAGCTCCTAATAGTATACTTCTGTCCCATCTGTGGCTGTGTAAACATGGGCCCCTCCTGCGCACGATTGCAATGTGCACAGGCACAACAGGGTCTGAGATATGTTTGCGAGGATGTTTTCCCACCCAAATCTGCTTTAACAAGGGTGTCTCTCAGATTGCTACCCCTCTTCTAAAAAAAAAATAGGTGGAGCTTTAAATAGATTCCCCAGATTGTAATCCTGAGATAACAAAGACCTGTGGAAGATCTAATCCTCCACTGAGGGAACTGTAGACTGAGATAGAGTACTGAATATTCCCTCCTTGTTTTAGCCCCAGTGTCCTCCGCTTCTCTCAGTAATGACATTCTTGGAATCAATGCAACTTTGTTCATCCAAACGTAATTTTGGAAAGCCCCTCTCAGTAAAACTTTTATGAACGAGGTCTAGGCCCTTTGGTACCAGCTCAGGAGAGCTAATAATTCTCACTGGAGAAATTGACTGAAGGGCAGACTTCTAATGGTGCCCGGTGGGTGATTGCTGTCATAGTATAGGAGATTCTTTTTATCCGTTTCTTCAGTATATATGTCCGAATGCAATCTGCCCTCATGTAGACTAATAGTGGTATACAAGAAATTAATAGTCGTTGCATGGTGGACTAGAGTTAAACCTATAGTGGGACAAGCCCTATTAAGGTCCTCTACAAACTGAAACAGACTTTCTCTGTTGCCTAACAAGATCAGAAAGACAATGTATGTATCGCACCCAGATACGCCCACATTTCCGCAACATGGGATGTGCATTAACATGGGAACGTTCAAAACCTTTCATGTAGATGTTGGCGTGTGTGGGTGCAACATTAGAACCCATGGCCCCGTCCAATGGTGTATGAAAAATTGGTCCTCCAAAAGGAAACAGTTTGTCTTGAAGACAATGGATAACAGATCAATAATTAACATCTGTTCCCTCCCTTGACTGAACAGACTGCCAGACTGCAATGTCCCCTGTAGAGACAGAATTCCTTCAGCATGCAGAATAGAGGCATACAGGCTGTGCTTATAATTTATTCTGTATATCCCTGTGTACCTCCCCTTTCTAAAAATATATCTAACATTATCTCAAAGATATACACTGTATCTGCCATCACAGTCTCCTTCGGTAGCAAACTCTGCATTGTTCCTGCCCTTACAATAAAGAACTCTTTCCGTTGCTGCTGGGGATATCTCCTTCCCTCCAATCTGAAGCGATGACCCTGTTTCCTTTGTACTGCCCTTGGCACTGAGAAAGTTATCTTGCAAATACCTTCATTGACCCTGAATATATTTGTATATGGTTATCATATCCCCTCTTAGACGCCTCTTTTCCAATGTACGCAATCTTAATGTGGATATCCTCTCCTCATAAGTCATCCCTTCCATCCCCTTGATTAATGTGGTTTCTTTTCTCTGCACTTTTTCCAGTTCCACAATCTCTTTATTCTAATACATTGGCCAAAAATGGGACTTCGTATCCAAGGTGTGGTCTTACTAAGGATTTTATACAATGAAAAATAAAGCTGTCTTCAAACACATACCCGTTTTATGCAGGATAATATCCTATTAGCCTAACTGGCTAGTGGTGCCAAAATGTTGCAATTCATTACAAAAGGAAAATACCAGGCATGTTGCCATATACAATTTCATCCACTGAAAATGCTAATTAGATCAGTTTTTAGGGATGGCTTTAGCACCTTCAGTTTATTTTAACTGTTCATGTGTGGGACCTTTTAACCAATTTTTAACTATGCTGCTATCTTTCATAAATAAACAAGAACTGTGTAGCTTATGCTGGTGGTGTGCAAACTTTTTTTGTCTGCATCCCCCTGCCTGCTCTCCCCCCCCCCCCCCCCCCCCCATACCCTTTTCTCCGGCATCATTTGACGTCACAACGTTATGTGATGTCGCGTTGGCATTGGAAGTTAAATCATTTACCTCTGAGCTTCAACCAATAGGAAACAGGCATTGGGACACAGCTCGCCATGGGCAAAAATAGGCACAATAGGTAGAGGTGATATATATTTATATATGTATGTATATATTTTTTTTGTTTATATAGAGGCTCGTGAGTAAAGAAACTGACTCTAAACAATCACACTGCGTTTGAATCGGGGGAACCTGGCTTAATTCCAGGTGTCAGCTCCTTGTGACCTTGGGCAAGTCACTTTATCTCCCTGTGCCTCAGGCACCAAAATCATAGATTGTAAGCTTGTCTGGGCAAGAACTGTCTGTAAAATTCCTATGTGCTGCGTACCGCGCTCTATACTGTAACTGTGAAGCATTGGGAGAAAAGCGCTGCATGCAATAATTCTTATGTATATTTGTATAGAAAATGGCAATATAGATAGTCCCTGCTAAATAGGTACTGTTGTGTTTGATTTTCAGCTTACAGTTCATCTAATGTATTCTGCCCATATTGTACCATTCGCAATACGACTTTGCCTCGGTGAAAATAAAGGATAAATGTACTTGTTATGAAGCGTAGGGCAGAGTGCCAGTGTGTAGTACCAGCATGCCAAAGTAAAGATTTCTTCCACGTTGACGCGTCAGCTTGGACATGTTCAAAGCTACACGCCTTGTTTCACAAAATAAAGGGACAGAGTACATTGTAAGAAATGACATACGTGGCTCAGCAAATAGAACTTGCAAGCGAAACTAATGTCGGCCAGGGAAACAGTTTGTTTCCTCATTCCTCACATTGTATTTAGTTGTTCTTGGAACATGTACTCTCCCATAGTTCTCATAGTTGTGTTCATTAACGAGCTGTGCCATCCATACGGAAGTGTCCTATTGTTTTCAAATCGGATCATTTAAAAACCACCAACGGTATGTTTGGAATAAACACATGTTCTGTAATGCAGCCATAAGATACTTAAAGACTTGTTCACTGACACAGACGCAATGCCCCTCCCTGGCTGAAATGCTAGTAGTTTTGCATGGCTAATCCTGTAAGTCTCTATGGTTATCGGCTTGCGGACACACAGTGTGCCATGCCAGTTGTCGGCTGTGTTAACTCCTTCACTGGGGGTGAATGACTCCTAGTTCCAGCAAGGACCACTTTTAATTCTTTAACGGTAAAGGAGTCAAATATTTGGTAGAATTTACTAGATTTGTAAAAAATTTTGCAAAAGCTGGCACAGTACAGCTACTTTTTAAGCCACTCCTATCAGTGTGTATATTCCTTTTGTGTTTAGCTTCACTTTTCAAACTTCTATAAAATGTGTTTTACGTTCTCAAACATCCGCAGCATTTTGTGGGCTAGGCTTTGGTAGCTGAATGCTCTTACTTTAATGCACTGCTATGATTGTATCATTAACATTTGGTTATGTGAGGTAGCATTATAGCAGTACGGTTGGGTGCAGTCAACCTGGAAAATAAACGTTTTCTATTCGGACATACAGTACAGTAAGGGCTTTTGTCTTAGGAAAATGCAATGACAGATGGGAAAATGGCTACTAAATTAGCAGTGTTGAATGAATGCATGCAGTAATGTGAGAATGAATGCATGCAGTAATGTGAGAATGAATGCATGCAGTAATGTGAGAATGAATGCATGAAGTAATGAGAATGAATGCATGCAGTAATGTGAGAATGAATGCATGCAGTAATGTGAGAATGAATGCATGCAGTAATGTGAGAATGAATGCATGCAGTAATGTGAGAATGAATGCATGCAGTAATGTGAGAATGAATGCATGCAGTAATGTGAGAATGAATGCATGCAGTAATGTGAGAATGAATGCATGCAGTAATGTGAGAATGAATGCATGCAGTAATGTGAGAATGCATGCAGTAATGTGAGAATGCATGCGTGCAGTAATGTGAGAATGCATGCAGTAATGTGAGAATGAATGCGCGCAGTAATGTGAGAATGCGTGCAGTAATGTGAGAATGAATGCGTGCAGTAATGTGAGAATGAATGCGTGCAGTAATGTGAGAATGAATGCGTGCAGTAATGTGAGAATGAATGCATGCAGTAATGTGAGAATGCATGCAGTAATGTGAGAATGCATGCAGTAATGTGAGAATGCATGCGTGCAGTAATGTGAGAATGAATGCGCGCAGTAATGTGAGAATGAATGCGCGCAGTAATGTGAGAATGAATGCGCGCAGTAATGTGAGAATGAATGCGCGCAGTAATGTGAGAATGAATGCGCGCAGTAATGTGAGAATGAATGCGCGCAGTAATGTGAGAATGAATGCGCGCAGTAATGTGAGAATGAATGCGCGCAGTAATGTGAGAATGAATGCGCGCAGTAATGTGAGAATGAATGCGCGCAGTAATGTGAGAATGAATGCGCGCAGTAATGTGAGAATGAATGCGCGCAGTAATGTGAGAATGAATGCGCGCAGTAATGTGAGAATGAATGCGCGCAGTAATGTGAGAATGAATGCGCGCAGTAATGTGAGAATGAATGCGCGCAGTAATGTGAGAATGAATGCGCGCAGTAATGTGAGAATGAATGCGCGCAGTAATGTGAGAATGAATGCGCGCAGTAATGTGAGAATGAATGCGCGCAGTAATGTGAGAATGAATGCATGCAGTAATGTGAGAATGAATGCATGCAGTAATGTGAGAATGCATGCAGTAATGTGAGAATGCATGCGTGCAGTAATGTGAGAATGCATGCAGTAATGTGAGAATGAATGCGCGCAGTAATGTGAGAATGCGTGCAGTAATGTGAGAATGAATGCGTGCAGTAATGTGAGAATGAATGCGTGCAGTAATGTGAGAATGAATGCGTGCAGTAATGTGAGAATGCATGCAGTAATGTGAGAATGCATGCAGTAATGTGAGAATGCATGCGTGCAGTAATGTGAGAATGAATGCGCGCAGTAATGTGAGAATGAATGCGCGCAGTAATGTGAGAATGAATGCGCGCAGTAATGTGAGAATGAATGCGCGCAGTAATGTGAGAATGAATGCGCGCAGTAATGTGAGAATGAATGCGCGCAGTAATGTGAGAATGAATGCGCGCAGTAATGTGAGAATGAATGCGCGCAGTAATGTGAGAATGAATGCGCGCAGTAATGTGAGAATGAATGCGCGCAGTAATGTGAGAATGAATGCGCGCAGTAATGTGAGAATGAATGCGCGCAGTAATGTGAGAATGAATGCGCGCAGTAATGTGAGAATGAATGCGCGCAGTAATGTGAGAATGAATGCGCGCAGTAATGTGAAAATGAATGCGCGCAGTAATGTGAGAATGAATGCGCGAAGTAATGTGAGAATGAATGCGTGCAATAATGTGAGAATGAATGCGTGAAGTAATGTGAGAATGAATGCGTGCAGTAATGTGAGAATGAATGCGTGCAGTAATGTGAGAATGAATGCGTGCAGTAATGTGAGAATGAATGCGTGCAGTAATGTGAGAATGAATGCGCGCAGTAATGTGAGAATGAATGCGCGAAGTAATGTGAGAATGAATGCATGCAGTAATGTGAGAATGCATGCAGTAATGTGAGAATGCATGCAGTAATGTGAGAATGAATGCGCGCAGTAATGTGAGAATGAATGCGCGCAGTAATGTGAGAATGAATGCGCGCAGTAATGTGAGAATGAATGCGCGCAGTAATGTGAGAATGAATGCGCGCAGTAATGTGAGAATGAATGCGTGCAGTAATGCGAGAATGAATGCGTGCAGTAATGCGAGAATGAATGCGTGCAGTAATGCGAGAATGAATGCGTGCAGTAATGCGAGAATGAATGCATGCAGTAATGCGAGAATGAATGCATGTTTACACTGTGCATTGAATAAACGGCTTTGCTCAGGAGATATAAGCGTTTGAAATATTACGGTAAACATGGAGCTCTCCCATGTGCAGTGTTACGGTTACCATGGTAACCTCAGAAGCAAGAGATTGTACAATCATAATTTTAAACACCATTAAAAAAAAATTGGGGTGAGCTTGGGGTGCAAGATACTAATATTATGAGTTAAACCTGTTCTATGGACCCCTGCTGCTCCGTAGCGGCAGGCACTGTCCCGGGCGCCTCAGACTTGTGTTTATTCGGTCCCGGCACAATAAGTCTTGCTACATCTGTGGGCTGTTGCGGGGAGGGGGGATTCTTGTCTCTCCCCATTATCACTTGGCAAACAGTGCTTCCACTGCAGCCAAGGATTCTGGGTAATGATATGCAAACGAGCACTGTGTGTCACGCTACGTCTTATCCGTTTTAACATGGAGCTCTATAAGCGTTTGCCTGCCGTGTTACACGGCTTTTCAGCACAGCCTGGGTTAAAGAAATGTATAGCCAGTAACCTACTCAGAGACAGCTATTTAACCCTTTTGGGTCTCACCGGGCGAGTTTGGTTGCTGGATATGCAATGTGAATCTGGTACATGGGGATAACCAGACATTCCAGCGCAATCAACTTCCAGCGCTGAAGGGGGTTAAACATACCTTTTCCACCTCCCTTTCTTCTGCTTCCATGGACAATGGTGTCTGCTGCCTAAGATAATCGGTAAACAGAGCATAGCGGAACACTACTCCTGCTTTTGGCAATTACTGGTTAGCAAAGCTGTAAGGTGTTGTGCAGGAGTGGGCAAATCCTGTCCTCTCGGGCCACGGTCGGGTTTTAAGGATGTCCCTGGATTGAGCCACCTGTACTGAAGCAGGAATAGCCTTAAAACGTGGTCGGTTTGTTGGTGGCCCTTATCGCCTGGAGTTGGCCACCCCTGGTGTAGTGTATTGATCAATACTCTGTGCAAAGGCTTCAGACTGGAGTTAGGAGGGGTTTTTTCTGGCAGTCGAACTGTCGCTTTTATAGATGAAAGGTACAAATGAAATTGGCTTCATTAGGAAGATCAAACGGGAAATATACAAGCCCTGCTCAGCACGTAACTGAGGTGATGTACAGTAGGGGTTCTCAAGGCCCAGAGCCAAACAAAGTTTTTTGATGCAATAAACCAATACCCTATCCATATGCAAAGTTGGTGCACTAGCCACTGTGCAAATATATTGGTTAATCTTAAAGCCTGGGGTGGCCAGTGTTCCCAAAGAAGGCATTTCAGATCTAAACAAAATGAAATGCTCCTAGTTTTTGGTTATCCATATGAGGCAATCCTAACCTCCCCTTTTAAAAAATTTTTTTTTTAAATGTCTTATTTTATTAATGCATTATTAACCAAGATTAAACCCCCTAGGACATTTCACTGCTGTTAGGTAACGTTGGTGTTAAAGTGAAAATGGGGCTGCTTCTTTAACAGATGGGCAAAATTAATGAAATTGTTATTAGTCCCTTATTCTGCTTGACTGTGATCATTAGTTTGCACATGTCCTATAAGGAACTGACCGATGGCTGTATCATGTGCTCATAATGCTTCTTCACTGCCTTTGCTAGCAGTCGCAAACGCTTCTTCCCTTCTGCAGACATGGTCTGTACGGATTGTAGCTGGAGTCTGTAAGATCTGTGTTTTGTTTATAGTTTTTTTTCTTTTGATCTTATGTTGATCTTTGACCTGTAATCACGATGTTTCTACAGTTGGAAACAGGACTGTAAATGACTTCTGAAATATATGTGGTCTTACACACTCTCTTTGGTCTCGCACACTATGGTGCTAAAGCAGGACTCTTCCACGTGGTGTGTGATCTGTAGTGCTTCAGGATTTCTTCCCCATCTGTTTAAAGGAGCAGTTCATCCTACTTTTTTTATTAGTTTGTTTTTGTCCCTCCCTTTTTTTTTCCTTTTACCTGAATGGAAAGCAGATAGGTTCCCGAGATACAGCGGAGTTCCCTCTAGGAGAAACAAAATGGCGGTATAAATCTCCCATTTCACGTGGGCCAAAAGGAAGCCGCGACATCATAGGTTGCTGCTTCCCATTGGCCCACGCATCATGGGAGATTTTAAGACAAGGAAGTGTTTGACCCTACGTATCTCTGGAATCATGGGGTCTCCAGAACTGAAATAGGCCCAGTGCTGCCATGGGACAGCACCCATCATTGTCAGTAGTGATGGGCCCTGGTGTTAAATGTTAACAGTGCAGTGCCAATTAGGACCAACATATGGTGCACACTCTCACTATTAAAAACAAGACCCCTTCATTGCCACACGCCAGGCAAGTAGTATTCCGTAACCATTTGCTTACCCAGCAGGGACTCCAGGTCAGTCTACTCATGAGGTCTGACTGCCTTACAGCTAGGTAGTTACTGCTTATTTGTTTTCTTTTTCTAAGCATCCTCCATCAAGATGAAACCCCTGAATCACAGCCATTAGCGCACATGGCACAAGTGGTACTGTAACGTTAAACCGAGCAGGATAGGTTGCACCATAGTTGAACGCTTTGCGTGCCATTAGGACTTCTCTAAAGAGGTCACATGATCGCTCCATCACAGAACGGACGGGGAGGAGACCTTCCGTTTCACAGGGTAACAGGAGCCCAGAAAGCGATCTACCATAGAAAAACAAGCGGGGTTATTAGCATGTAGCTACGCAGCCCCTGGAATGCCAGACCCAAGGAGTTAATACTGAAGATCTGGACTGGCAAACTCTAGTCCTCAAGGCCACCAGCAGTTCAGGCTTTAAGGATATCCCTGCTTCAGTACAGGTGGCTCAGTCTTTGACTGAAGCAGTGATATCCTTACAACCTGACCTGGTGGTGGCCCTGAGGAGTGGAGTTGGCCAGTCCTGCAGTAGATGATTACTTGAGATCAGTGCATACTGCATAGTTAGTTTGGGATGAGCTGAGATTGCGCGTGAGCTTTTGTTAATGTTTAATGCTCTGTGGCATATTTCACATGAATAAATGAGCGTCAGCACATTAGTGATCCAACCAGCCCAACTTTTTTGGTGTCATTATGTAGCTCATTAAAGCATCTATTTCACTTCAGTCTAATGAGCTAATTGATAAAGGACGACTTGGTTTATTTCAATGGAGCAGATAAACTCATTTCAGACAACTGGCAGCTTTTAAAGCGAGCCCCCAGGAGCACAGAATGAGTGTTTACCGAAACTATTTCACCAATGACATCAAGGCCAGCATAATACATGCCGATATTAGCTTATCATATTAAAGCTGCAGACCAAGCAATATCCTACGTGTTGTTTTCTTTTTAATAAATTAGTTTTGTACTATGAAAAAATACTTGTAGCATTTTATTTTAAAACAACTCTGAATGACATTTATAATGTAACCAGCATTTTTTGTTTCTGTAGCAACCATTTACAAAGTCACATCCCTTTTCTCTTCTGAAACAGGCTCTGGCACACCCCTTTTTGAGCCCTGCCCTCTCTCTAGCAGTGCACCATTTGTATTTAGTGACTGCCTGGTCACATGATCTTCCCCACAGAACTTTGCATCTTTGGTCCTCTTCTGCTGCCCTGACAGCCATTTAGTGAACCCCTGAGCTGAATATTCGACGATCAATTGGCAACTTAGCTAATTACTTAATGTGTAGATTGTATTGATGCACATATTAAAGGGGGGGGAAATGAATGTAAAAAAAAACTGCAGATTGTAAAAAAAATGTATTTTTTTAAATGTAGATCACGTTGAAAGATTGCGCTATAGGTATTTCCAGCAGGGAGTCAAAATATGTTGTGATTTGAGGTGTATTGTTGATGAAAGATTTCAATCATGTGTAAAATAATTTTAATAAACTATTTACAATTACATATAGTAAATAAAAATATCTCTTGTGAGCACATTGGCATTTCTCACAGGGCTGCAACCTGCCTTTCCCCATTATCTCGGTCACCTTGCACTTAATGTCCATTTTAACATGTTCCCCCCTTACATTTAGAAACACTCTCCTTACGATGAGGATGCAACAATCAAAATGAAATGAATGTAAAAGTTTTTAGAGACTTTCAGTTCCTAGGAGATTTGTGAATGTAACTGATAAAACTAATTGTGCTCGGTCATATAAACAAAAAACAAAATACAGACCGGCGCCAAAAAATGTCCAAAGACAGTCTATATGAAGTCCAAATGGAATGTAGTGCAAAGAACTGCTCAATTCCTGCACTTCCAGACATGTAGATATGTCCACGGGCAGATGTTACGTCATATGTGGACTCAGGGTTGTAACGTTGCAGACTGCAAACAGTATACGGACCCGCAGGGCAGAGGCGGGGAGTACTACACCGATCTGTGCCTGGGATGCAATGGTAGTCTGGTCCGGTTCCATGGTTGAGACAGTAGGCAGCAGGCAGGAGTAGTCAGGTCCGGGGTCGAGGCCGGCAGCAGGCAGGGGTAGTCAGGTCCGGGGGCGAGGCCGGCAGCAGGCAGGGGTAGTCAGGTCCGGGGGCGAGGCAGGCAGGGGTAGTCAGGTCCGGGGGCGAGGCCGGCAGGGGTAGTCAGGTCCGGGGTCGAGGCCGGCAGGGGTAGTCAGGTCCGGGGTCGATGCCGGCAGCAGGCAGGGGTAGTCAAGTCCACTCTGTTCCCGCTTCAGCGCTGCCTTTGTGCTTGTGATTGCCTGTCTGTGTTTGAACTTCTGCTTGGACTTGACAACCCCTGCCTGCTGCCGGCCTCGACCCCGGACCTGACTACCCCTGCCTGCTGCCGGCCTCGACCCCGGACCTGACTACCCCTGCCTGCTGCCGGCCTCGACCCCGGACCTGACTACCCCTGCCTGCTGCCGGCCTCGACCCCGGACCTGACTACCCCTGCCTGCTGCCTACTGTCTCAACCATGGAACCGGACCAGACTACCATTGCATCCCAGGCACAGATCGGTGTAGTACTCCCCGCCTCTGCCCTGCGGGTCCGTATACTGTTTGCAGTCTGCAACGTTACAACCCTGAGTCCACATATGACGTAACATCTGGCCGTGGACATATCTACATGTCTGGAAGTGCAAGAATTGAGCAGTTCTTTGCACTACATTCCATTTGGACTTCATATAGACTGTCTTTGGACATTTTTTGGCGCCGGTCTGTATTTTGTTTTTTGTGATTCAACTGACTTTGTCTTTGGGTCAGTAATTCCTGGCAGCCTTGCCTTAACATTTATAAGGATTTTTGAGTGTTTTTCTAATTGTTTTGCACTATATGTTTATTGTTTAGCTTTTAGCTCTAATTGCACCATCCTTTTTCTTTTGTACGGTCATATATACAGAAATTTACTGTATGGGGGAAAAAAATTAAAAACATTTTGGTGTCTTTCCTGACAAGTTTTTAAATGCACAACCAGAACCATTAAAGTTTAGCTGCTCTTTGCCTCTTAAAGAAGCAATCTCATTCTACAGGTACATGTGTTTTTTTCCTTAAATAAATCAGTTTTGTAGTATTCGATATATTAAAAAAAAAAATAATTTTAAATTAAATTCTTAATGCCATTTTTAATATACTGCGCCTCCTTTGATTTCTATAACACACGTTCCTGTTTGTGACCATTTGTTGCCAATATTCCCAGCAGCTTGTGCTGCAAAAGTAACAATAGATAATGTTACCTTAGTAATATAATGGTAGCTGCTGAGTTACACTGACTGAAGGATTGAGTTGAAACTGAAAGGCAGCCATTTAGTGAACCCTGGGAAACAGGATTTTGCTGATTGATCACGGGAGAACCAATCAATTGTCGGCTTAAGTAATTAATTTTGCAATAGAGGTAGTTAGTTATAGGCGGCATATATTAACACAAAAACAAAAAATGATTTAAGGTGCTTAGATTACGTCTAAGTTCTAAAGCGCACATCTTGGGGATACATGGAAAGTGGAATCATAACCTCATTTACATACATATGCAGCCAGACAATCCTATAACTCAGGGGTTCCCAAGAGCACCCAACAGGCCCGTTTTTCAGGATATCTCTGCTGCAGCACAGGCGGCTCAGTCAGACTGATTGAGGCACCTGTACGGATGCAGGGATATCCTGAAAACCGGACCTGTTCGGGGGAAGGGTTTAAGTTTGTAGGCCTGTAAATAAGTGTAGCTAGCAAAAAAATAAATATACTTAAAATGCTAATTATCTTCTAAACAGGATGCGCTCCGGTTAAAGTATTTTACCCTCACTTGTTAAAGTCCGTACATGTGTGCTTTTGTGCTTTTGTGCTTTTGTGCTTTTGTGCTTTTGTGCTTTTGTGCTTTTGTGCTTTTAGGTCGGTAATGCTTGGTGAGAGGTGGAATACCTGATATCACTTTATTTGCCTATATATAGGGCGGCTCCTTTAACCCTTGGCTGATACAGAGGCCAGCAGCATTGTGTAGAGCAGTGCAGCTGGACTCTGGCAGTAAGGGTGAGGAACGCTTCACTCTCCTAGAGCCAAAATGAACTTGTGGCCACTGTTCGGTGCGATCACAATGGCAGTGATGAAGCAAACGGAAGGAGTCCTCTTCTGGTCCTTTTCGGGTCAGATCACGCCCAGCGCTCCACAGGACCGCATAAAGCGATCTCCCGTAGCCTTGAGTGCCAAACCCCATAATGTGGCTACATCATCGGGCACCCAAAGGGTTACATAGAAATAAGGTTGAAAAAAGACATGCGTCCGTCAAGTTCAACCTATGATAAATTTAGACGTCAGATACTTCATCCTATATCCCATCCCCCTTACCTTGTCTCCTGCTCTCGTCGTGGCAACGTGACGTCACGTGACCCCGCTGCGTCATTTGGTGCCACGTTGCCATGGCGATGTGTCGCCGAAGACAAGGCAAGTGAAGTTGCAGGGGCCTCACGCGATCCCCCAGATTAATTTAAATGCCTTGGGAGAAGAGCGCAGGGACTCTGCAACCGCCCCGCCCCCGTGAAAAATGTTGCGCGCCCCTGCTCTATGGCATGCTGGTTACATACTTACCGGCGGTGCAGTACAACACCTTATTTTTTACAGCATGGAATCTGGAGGTCCTCTTTAGCGGATCGGAGGTACAAATATGAAACCAGCTCCCCCTTCCTAAATAACGCTCTTCCTCCCCCCGCCTTCCAGTTCTTAAGATATTTACCGGTGAAGTTACCAGTTTCAACATTTCCTCCAGTGGGAACAAACTACTGCTAAATCTAGAGTGTTCTGTTGGCCAATAGGAAGCGGCAACGTCATCCATTGTGGCTTCCTATTGGAAGACCATTTTAAATACCTTTAGCAAAAACCTGGAAGTTATACCGGTAATGTCACCGGTAAGTGTGTTGGGAACCGGGTCTCCCTGAAGCTGAAAATAGAGCATTTCCGCTGCAATGGCCCCCGGGGTCTCAAACTGTAAAAGGAAGGGGGGGGGAAGAGATAGCGTTGGTTAGGAAAGGGTTGCTGTTTTCATTTGGCAAAAGGTTTTGAACCACGTTAGAAGGCCCGGCCTGTGTAATGCTCTACATACTGTATGTTTGAGTCTTTTTAGATCTCGCCACAAAACTTGGGCTCTTAATGTATTGCTCAGTGGCGCTGCACACTGCACTTTCATTTCTCTGGGATGCAGGATGGTCCCAAAGTTTACACAGCCATTCTGGATCATCATGTAGGACAGGAGAAGGTATATCGGCCTCCAGAACACGTATAACATGCTTCGTTACTTTTTTTTTGACAGGATGAATTGATTTTTGAGTCACAGGGATTAAAAAGACAGAAAAAAAAAACAATGCTTTAAATGACAGTAGCATTCCCCTTTTTAAATATTTTGGGGATGAATAGCTAAAGTATACAGTGTCATTTATAGTTGTTACTAATTAATAAAGACTAAAGACACCCCAGCTTGACAGTAAAGGATGTCTGTATTTTCTGCTCATTTATAATGCTGATCATTTGAAGTACTTCAGAGACGCAGTTAAAATCATTCTCCAGCTAATGAAGGCTGTCTTACTTCTGTAAATTGATTTATTGGTACAAACAAACAATTCCCTATGGTCACTTACTGTAGTTTCTTTTGAGCTCTGAATCAATTATTCAACCTTTTAATGTGAATTATTCACTGTTATCTTCACTCCTTTAGGACAGTGGCACGTGTGCCGTGTCCATTTATTCCGTTAATAACTGAACACTTTTTGTGATGTATTCTCCAGCAAAACATTTTTTTATATAAATACAGGTCATCGGGAAATACAAAATAGTATATACTGTATTTTTTTTTAACAATAAGAATAGAAATTGCATATTTTTTTTTCTTCTAGATAAAAACCCCATAATATAGCCGGGCCTATGTTGGCGCTTAAAAATATGCAATATGTCATTAATACTTGGACAGCAAAACAGGTGCTTCCTATGAGAAATGGCAAATTATAAGCCCTTCAAGCCACAAACCGTGGAGCACCGTGCAATTAAAAAAAGAAATGTTTATAAGACTGAAGCAGGGGGTCTCCGGAGCTGAACAGTGCTAATTTCAGGTCCAGGGAGCCCCTGCTTCCCGATATACTTACCTCTGTTGGAGGTGCTGGTATCTCTGCGGAGTTTAAATGTCCTGGTCACGTGGGCCAATAGGAAGCAGCAAGGGATGACGTCGTGGCTTCCTAGTGGCCCGCGGGACACTTAAGTACTGCCATTTTGTTAGGCACACAAGTTCCCTGGTTGCAGATTCGGCACCCCCTGTGGAATCAAGTATTTCTGAAAGCAGGGGTCCCCTGAGCTGAAATTAATGGGGTTCAGCTCCGGAGACCCCCTCCTTCAATGCTGTAATAAAAAAAAAATGAAAATTGTGCAGCGCTATGGAAAATAGGTTTGACCCTGAACTTTCTGGCAAACCATACTTTTTTCTATGTTACAAATAGTCCTAAAGAACTCGTTCTACCAGTATTGGTCACATGCGTCCATAACCATGTACGTGTGGTCATGCTCAAGGAGCCAAGGGGAACGAAACCTGGTGATAGGAGGATAATGCTATTTCATGCGTGAAATATTTAAGTTAGGAGGATTGTGCTAGAGAAATTAGCCTGTTAACGTCACATATTTACATAGTGAGGTTGAAAAAAGACACCCATTAAGTTCAACCTATGTTAAATTAAGATGACAGATTTACAGTATTTTGATCCAGAGGAAGGCAAACCAAAATAAATTCCTTCCTGACTCCAAATAATGGCAATCAGATTTCTCCCTGTATCAGCACCCTTCCCATGTTTACTTATTTGGTATATCCATGTATCCCTTTCCTTTCTATAAAGATGTCCAACCATTTTATGAAGATATTTTTTGCATGTACTATCTGTCTACATGGGTAATGAATTCCATATTTTAAGTGCCCTGAAAAGCTGCATTTCTTTAGAAAAATCACAAAAAGCCAAACTTCTGATGTATTCTGGTGAGTTTCAATCATGTGCTGTTTCAATTAAAATGACTTGGGGATGATTTAGAAAACAAACAAACTGGGATTGCATTTAGAAATAATATAATGACTGAATATATGAAACGCCATAATCATTGCTTAATACACAGCATTGCTCCACAAAGAGAAGATATGCTTGTATGCTTTTGATGACCTCCTTTGATTGAAGACACAATCCCTCCAGTGACATGTTTAAGGGCTCACATCTGGGTAATTGATACTTTTTTTTATTACCCAAATCTAACACCAATAAGTATTATTTTTTAACTTTGACTTGGGAAGGGGTTTGATTTCCTCTGGTCATTCTTCTGTGTGATCAGCAAGTGCTTGTACAGCCAAACTTCTCCCTCCCCACCCCCCCTTAACGTTATTGGCTCTCTGACAAGGACAGGGTGAGATTAGGGTAACCGAAACACTTTCCCGTTCAGAAGCCCCTAGGAAATTCAACTGATCAACCTACGTGGGATTTGCACCCAGTTGTATTTTTGGGGGGTTCTCTGAATGAGGAAGTGTTTGTTACTCAAATGTTTTTTTTACCCTTATCCCCCCTATCCTTACCAGAGAAGCAGTATAGTTAATGTGAGGGGGTAAGAGGGGACTCAAAAGACACAGTAGCCAGAGGAAATGAAACCCCCCCAAGTCTAACTTTAAAAAATACTTCTAGGTGTCAGATTTGGGTTAAAAAAAAACTTCCAATTACCCAGATGAAACCCCTTAAACATGTCCCTGGAATTAGTTTACTTTGGTCCGAGGAGGGATTGCCCCTTTAAGTTACAGCAATGTCATTCTTTTGAGACCCTATGCATTGAGAAGAACACCGGCTTCCGACATTACAGGAGCCTCGGGCAGCTACCCGTGGAGAGGCCGTTCTGTTCTGAAGCCAAACCGCATACTCAGTTGACTTGACATGTGAAATGCCGGTTAACTTGCAGGACAGGTAACGTGATATCCTGGCAAGTAGCTATTTCTATGTATGTTTTGAGTATTCTTTGACAGCCTCATTGTCGGCGTGCCATAAAGGAGTTTGCCGTTACAGTTGCTTTTCTTTAAACATTTCATATCTGATCTACGTTTTGGAACGGGAGAGATATGAACGCCGTCTGAACACAGTGTTTATAAAGAGTACGAAAATGGTTAACCGCAGGGCGTTGTTTTTCTGGTAGTATTGCAACATGTTGTAAGCTAAATCCAAGGTTGCTTTTTTCTTCGATTACGTTCCGGTTTCTGGTTATTGATGCGACCTTCTTTACACGTTTATTCAGTCGGATACTTTTAGGAAAGTATTGACACTTTTTTCTATGAACACTTGGCGTTGCTCTTTAAACAATCCGTATTACCCTCAGGTAACAATGAGTGGGACCTGTCATATTGGTTAAATGAATGGACCTTCCATGAGGTAGGACCACATTATTTAAAGCAGGGGTTCTCAACGCCAGTCCTCATGGTTTTCTCCCCCCCCCCCCCCACCCCTCCCCAACAGGTCAGGTCTTTAGGATATCCCTGCTTCAGCACAGATTGTTGAGTTGAAGATTCAGCCACCTGTGCTGAAGCTGGGATATCCTGAAAACCTGACCTGTTGGGGTGTCCTGAGAACTAAAGTTGAGTACATCTGATCTGAACGGTGCCTTGTGTGTTGCATATCCGCAATACAGAACCATTTAAACTGCAAAGTCACGTATTGAAACCAATGGGATCTATGGCTACGCTTATAGTGACAGCGACGCAACGGTCAGGCTTCGGTCGCTGGAAAAATCAAATAGAGATGACTTCCAGCGATCGCGACCAAGCCGTACGCTTACTATAAGCGCATGCGACGCGGCAATGCTTTTGTTTTGACACAGCGTCGCTGTCGCCGGCACTGTAAGCGCAGCCTTATTCTGTGTTTTATTTTGTACAGCAAACCTGCTTTATCTTCCTACACCCTAGTCCCAGTATAAAGTGCCTTTAATACCCTTTTTTTTATTGCACACTTGATGGTAAAAAGTGGGGATGTGCAAAATGTTTGAGCAAGTTCACGAACAAGGTGAAATTGGGCAATTTCAAGACGTTTGCACAACTTCTGGTCACATGCCTCTTTATATTGCCATTTTAAGAACATGTCACACACTTCCTAAGTAAGTTCTGCGAGATTAACGGAAAAGGAACAAATTCATGAACCTGATTTGGAGACATTTGCTCTCTAGAAAAAAAAACACAGACCTTTTGTTTTTGAGACAAACTGTATTCATGGGGGGGGAGAGTTTGTGGTTCTCTAACTTGGGATTTTCTAAACACCGCTTTGTTGCTATTAATATCCTTTAGTATTGCTATTACATACAGCGGATTATTTCTTTTTTTTTTAAACTTGTATTTGACATTTCTGCGCATGTAGTTTCACATATTTACTTGGTCTGTAAATATTAGGTAACATTTTTGTTTTGGATATTGACAATATGGTAATTAATATTCCGTAGTACTATATTGTGTGGGTTTGGAAAATACAGTTGGTTTCACATCTCTTATGTAATTGTTTTTGTTTTACTTTAACAGCAATTCCGTGGTGTATTCTTCTGCACGTCAAGACATGAGGCGGCATATGAAGTGTTAGACGTTCCCAGTTATCTATTCTCATCACTGTCAAACTCTTCCCAGCTACTACACATGTGACAGGATGAGAAAGCTACGGAGAGAACTCTTGCTGTATTGCAGTGATAGCAACTGCTGTGCTGTGTAGAACAAGTAAACATTCATAGCCCAGACTGGAAAATGAAGGAAGTAGGGCACTGGTCACCAAAGGAGGTGACGACTTGGCTTATGGAAAAAGGACTGCAAGAATACTTGGAGACCTTTGAGAACCTCAATGGGCAGGGCTTGTTCCAGCTAACAGAAGATGACTTTAAGAAGCCACCCTTGTCACGTGTATCTTCAGACAGCGGCCTGCAGTTGCTGGGCATGATAGAAACATTGAAAATAGAGCACCACATAGAGGAACACAAGAATGGCCATGCCAATGGGCACCTGTGCACCAGCACAGTTATCCCCATCACTGATCACAGCTTCACCAGCAAAGTCAAGAAGAATGGGATGCCGAATGGCTTCCGGAAAGAAATGATTAGAATCCCCGTGCCTGAGCCGGAGCGGTCCCAGGCTTATCCTACGGAGCTGGGCAAAACCCTCCTTGCCTTCGCCTATGCAGTTTGTTGTTTTATCTTTACCACGGTGATGATCTCGGTCGTCCACGAGCGCGTGCCTCCCAAGGAGGTGGAAGCTCCACTACCGGACGTGTTTTTTGATCATTTTAACAGAGTGGAGTGGGCCTTTTCTATATGTGAAATTAATGGGATGATTCTTGTTGCACTGTGGTTACTCCAGTGGATATTCCTGAAGTACAAGTAAGTGAACTTTGCAAATAGCCTCTTTCTTCATCGGCATGTAAAGAATTTCATGAAGGGAAATAATGGACATGGTTCCCCCGCCCCACCCCCCAGAGAAATATGAACTTGGTGAAAACCTATTGTGGAGCTGTGTTGGGTATACTCTTTGCTGGCAGCCATAACCGTGCATTGAAGATGCACTCCCAGCAATAAAGAAACTGGAGTGCAAATGTAATGTGTCTGCGGAAAGCACTGTTTCTGTTTGAAAGGTGCAGTCCCTCGTGTAATATTCAAGTTTCAGTAGTGGAACCCTTAAATATTACAGTTTCTCTACCTCTTACACACAATTAATTGCAATGGTGTTTCAGGTTTTGGCCTGGAAGCCTAACTAAACCGCACAAAGTAAACGTATTACCTGTAGTGAAAGTGTGGTGATATTAGGGGGTTCAGAACACACCTACTTTTTTTTATTTACAAATCTAGAGTATCACAAGTTTTTGTATGCAAGCCCAGAGTATCAAAACTTGTTTTATTTATATACTCCTAGTCCCACTTTAGTTTGCATGAAAAAGGGAGGTTTATTCTAGAATACTCGAATAAAGATGCAAAAGCTTTGACCTAATGTTCATTAAATGTAAAAGCAATAACATTCCTGCATTAACTGCTGAGTAGTGGCCGTTTTAGGATGCACATAAACAATTGTTTGAAATTAATATTTCACCAAAATAGAGAATTGCTGGGTAATTTCACATGCAAATATATGGTATGGATGATTAAGATGAACTTAATCAGCTGATTTGGAATTCCAAACATATAGAATAGAATACACACAATAGGACACGCACACCCTCCGTCCGACACGCCCACCGCTCACCCTATGTCCGACACGCACACCCTCCGTCCGACACGCCCGCCGCACACCCTCCGTCCGACACATTCTCTCTGCCTGTTATACTCAACACGTTCACAGACCACTCTCATACTCCCTTCCCTTATACACACATTACTCACCTCCCTTCTTTCTCAAACCACACCGCTTCCTTCGCCACACACAAAAATAGTTATGGTGAGTAAAAGCGTGACACAAACCCTACCCCTTACTGTGAACAGCAAATAAAAAATATAACTTCTGAGCACATTCACATGTCTGATAGGTCTGCAAGCCTGCGTTTCCCCGTTATCTCTATGCGTACAGTGCTTCCACTGTAGCCGGGGATTCTGGGTAATGACATGCAAATGTGCAAAGTCACCTTTTTGCTTCTTATCCATTTTAATATGAACCCATTTTAGCTTATGCCTACCGCATTACCCAGCACAAAGCAGTCAGTCCACCACACACACACACCCCTGTCACCTCCTCTCCCACCACACACACACACCCCTGTCACCTCCTCTCCCACCACACACACACCCCTGTCACCTCCTCTCCCACCACACACACACACCCCTGTCACCTCCTCTCCCACCACACACACACACCCCTGTCACCTCCTCTCCCACCACACACACACCCCTGTCACCTCCTCTCCCACCACACACACACACCCCTGTCACCTCCTCTCCCACCACACACACACACCCCTGTCACCTCCTCTCCCACCACACACACCCCTGTCACCTCCTCTCCCACCAAACACACACACCCCCCCTGTCACCTCTCCCACCACACACACACACCCCTGTCACCTCCTCTCCCACCACACAGACACACCCCTGTCACCTCCTCTCCCACCACACACACACACCCCTGTCACCTCCTCTCCCACCACACACACACACCCCTGTCACCTCCTCTCCCACCACACACACACACCCCTGTCACCTCCTCTCCCACCACACACACACACCCCTGTCACCTCCTCTCCCACCACACACACACACACACCCCTGTCACCTCCTCTCCCACCACACACACACACACCCCTGTCACCTCCTCTCCCACCACACACACACCCCTGTCACCTCCTCTCCCACCACACACACACACACCCCTGTCACCTCCTCTCCCACCAAACACACATACACCCCCCCTGTCACCTCCTCTCCCACCAAACACACATACACCCCCCCTGTCACCTCTCCCACCACACACACACACACCCCTGTCACCTCCTCTCCCACCACACACACACACCCCTGTCACCTCCTCTCCCACCACACACACACCCCTGTCACCTCCTCTCCCACCACACACACACCCCTGTCACCTCCTCTCCCACCACACACACACACACACCTCTGTCACCTCCTCTCCCACCACACACACACACCCCTGTCACCTCCTCTCCCACCACACACACAAAGTGAGAAATGCAGTCACTGTTAAAGTAACATTTTCACTTCAAAATTGGAAAAATTGATACGTTTCTATTTTTAATTCCATCTTTGTGGCAATAATTGTTCTCTTTTATTTACTTGGCTAATGATTATAGCACAAATGGGGGGGGGGGGGGGGGTTTGCGTCAACAATTTGCCTGTATTTACAGCAACTTACATGCTGTCTTTTACAAAGGAAATATTTTAAAACGCTATATTAATATTATAAACGCTGTTAAGAAGTTATGTCCTATTTTATTTATTTATATCGTGTGAATCGCCTACGTTTTCCATTAGGTTTTTTTTTTTTTTTTAATGCGGACTGTCCTTTAACATTTCTCTCAGCACCTGTATAAAAGTAATTGTTGTGCCTTATTCCTCAGTGCTGCCCAATCTAAATTTTTAGTTAATTACTGTAACCCAGTCCTCAAGAGCTACCAACAGGTCAAGCTTTCAGGATATCCCTGCTTCAGCACAGGTGGCTCGAAGTCTGTGCCACTAATGATTGAGCCACCTGTGCTGAAGCAGAGAGATCCTGAGAGCCGGACCTGTTGGTAGATCTTGGGGACTGGGGTTGGCGACCCCTGCTGTAGAATGTGGATTTTGTTCCGGGAATACAATAGGCTTTTGCTTAAAGACAAGACCACACGTTTGCTGCCATTGGGATATATAACCCATATTAGGACAGGGTACTCGTGAAGGAAACTTGGATGAGACCATGTTTGTATTGTTGACCAACAAATAGTTCTGTATTGTTTCTCCCCACCCCCACTGATCACATACTGACACTATTTTGATGCGAAATAATATTGATGGGGCCTCTAAAAATAGCAACCAGTGTAACCCGCTTCAGCACAGCACAGTTCCTCGCTGCATCTTTCTGATTGCACTAGCATACTGTGTGCCAGCACGTCCTTGTACTAAAGCAAAGTCACTGGCTTTCTGTAATCCTTTAGCAAGGAACCCCCATTTATAGGTTTCATTGCTGATGCTCTCCATTGGTTGGTTAATAATTAAGTTAATTACAGTTCATACGAAACTGGTTAAACTAAAGTGACATAGCAAATTATAAGCAGGTTTCCACATATACCACCGTGGGTTTGTAAATCGAATGGTCGTATTTGAAATGTAATGAACAACGCTTATCTCTCAGACTAGAAGGGTTCGGGGCGGGTGCGTAAGAAACACTGTTTCTTATTAAGTATTATCCACGGCAAATTCTGCATCGTTGTTTTGTTTCGCTGTTTGGAGATAGGTGATGTATACCAGGGCTGGCCAACTCCAGCCCTCAAGGGCCACCAACAGGCCAGGTTTTCAGGGTATCCCTGCTTAACTTAACCTGTTGGTGGCCACCTCTGATGTATACCGTAAGTAATGACGCGAGCGTAGAGAAAGTGTTACAGGTCACAATGCATGGGCTTCGTTCTTAGTCGCCTGTATATTGTGGGCACTTAGATGGGCCGTTCTGCTTTGAATGAAAGTGCACTAAGGATAATGACTGATTTATCCTATAAGACCTAAGGGTGTACGTAATTGCAGAGCCCAAAAAACAAACAGATGCCCAAAGCTACTTCCAATGTGACAAAAATACACAGTGCAATACCTATATATTCTCTTGAAAAGGGGTCATTTAGTTCAACCCTTTGGACATACATCTTAACCCTTCTAGCCACTTCAAGGCACGCCCACTAGCACTCCTTTTGACACACACACTCACACACATATATATGTATGTATGTATGTGTATATATATGTATATATATATATATATATATATATACAAATATAGCTGTATGCTCATCTGCATGTCTTAGGCAGGTCTGCAACCCCTAAGCCTAAGACATGCAGATGAGCATACAGCTATATTTGCATATTTGCTTTCCTGTGGAGGGTTTTTGTCACTTTTTTTACTCACCATAACTTAACTCAGTATTATATATATATATATATATATATATATATATATATATATATACAGTGTTCGACAAACCTATACATTTACTCGCCCCGGGCGAGTGGATTTAACCCCCGGGCGAGTAAATTTTGGCCCAAGCAGCACACGTTTGGTACTAGGTGGCGAGTAGATTTTTTGGTGATTTGTCAACCACTATATATATATATATATATATATATATATATATATATATATATATATATATATATATATAGTAATGTTTGGGGTTTCTCAGAGCTTGTGGGGTATCTGTGCGTTTATTAATTGCAGAGCACAACCAGAAAAAAGCCATATTAGGCATAAAAAATTAGACATCCAGGGCAACTCAAATAGACAGATCAATTTATTGCAAAGCTCAGCTATAGATGGACAAGATGAAACGCACCTACGCGTTTCATGCCTGACCACTATCACTTTATCACTTGATAAAGTGCTCCGGCATGAAATGTGTAGGTGCGTTTCATCTTGTCCATCTATAGCTGAGCTTTGCAATAAATTGATCTGTCTATTTGAGTTGCCCTGGATGTCTAATTATTTTATGCCTAATGCCTGTAATATAGTGGGTGCGCTTTCACCGCCGTGCGCACGCGGCACTTAGAGTTGGCTGTGGTTAGCCAGCCGTTCTATGCTAGGGCTGCGCACGCAGTGAGCGTGGAGCCGGCCGATCGGGCGGAGGACTGTGAAAAGAATCTTTTGGCACAGCTACCACTCAGTGAGAGAGCAGCGGAGAGGAGAAAGGCTGTACACCTTGGGATATCTGTGTGCGCTGCTGCTATTGCTGCTGTTGTTGAGGCTGCGTGCTGCAAGGCTGCTGTGTGCCATCTAGAGGCAATAAAGAGAGACCTTGCTGATCTTACTAAAGACTATTGTGGGATTCTGGAGCATCCACCCTGGGACCGGGGTCAATTCTTCTATACGGGTCCTACCCCACATCCCTGGGAAGGTATAGAGGATGGAGGCGCTGCACCACCACTAAAAGAATGAGGCAACTACCCCAGAAGCCTGGTCCTGTGTCCCCAACTGTTACGCTGTGCTCACCACGGACAAGGAGGGACCCCGAAACTGAGGTGAGATGGGTAACAAACTGCACCCACAGCTACGGGGACACGCCTGGACAGTGGAAAATAGACGTCTGGGAGTATATGATAAAGTAAGATACTCGCCAGACGAGAAGGGAGGTTCCAGAAGATAGTTGGTACCGAGAGCCTGGGGTCCAGAGACGGGAGGTAGGTCGGAATTCGCAAACCGAGGTGAAGGGGTCGGGGAGTCCAGGAGGTCAGGATACAAACCAAGGGTCGAAGTCCAGAGCGGATACACAGCCAGGCCGGTTCGGTACGCAAGGGATCACTAAGGAGACAAAGAGACAGGAACTGAGGCAGGCACGACCGTGGTTAACACAGGTCATACAAAGCTATGCTCAGCCAAAGAATGAATGGCTGAGCAAGGTATAAGTAGGCGGAAGGACCAATAGGGAGAGGGAGAGTAACGAGGGAGCGGCCCCAGGGAAGATGGAGAGGCGCGCGTGGCCTCAGCTGGGGGCGGGAACTCCTCCTGAGGGAGGACGTAAAGGTCCTCGGCCGTGCGTGCGCATGCGCGAGTCAAGTAGCCGCCGCGTGGAGGGGAAGGGAGATCCCGCCCACGGCGGCGAGGAGGCAGAGCTGGAGCGGAGGCAGGTAAAGTCGCGGGAGGAACCACCTTAGAGAGAGGTGTTCCCCCGGACCTTACAGTGAGACGTGTGTGTGTGTGTGTGTGTGTGTGTGTGTGTGTGTGTGTGTGTGTGTGTGTGTGTGTGTGTGTGTGTGTGTGTGTGTGTGTGTATTTATCAAAGCTGCACTTTATGTTAATAAATTATTTATTCTCACAACATATCTGTTTGAAAGTTAATAATTTATTACTTAATAAAAAAACAATCTATATACACACACACCTGTGCACGTCGCTCACAGCACAGACCCGTACACACCAACTATAAAACAAGCCTAATTTTGCTTTTTTTCTGGCTGTGTCTGCAATTACTTACACCCTTGGGTCATCACGACTTTGAGCTGCACTCCCTGGATGCGATTGGACTGCTGTAGAAGCAAACCGGTAATGGGCCAGAGTGCCCTTCTTTACCTTGCTATAAAGTGAGCTATACATCAGCGGTGCGCAAACTGGGGGGCACATCCCCCGGGGGGGGCGGGACATTTGTCTGGGGGGGCGCGGGCGGTTGCAGAGGTCCCGCGCTCTTCCCCAAGGCATTTAAATTAAATGCCGGGGATCGCGTGAGGCCTGTGCAACAGTATCATTTACCGGGATTCAGGCGTGTCTCCATGGCAACACAGCGTAAAATGATGCCGCGGGGTCATGTGACGTCACCGGCGTCATGTCACAGGACCCCGGAGCGTCATTTGACGCAGGTAGGAGAGGAGGCGTGAGACCGGGGGAGGCCAGGCAGGGGGGTGCAGCTTCAAAAGTTTGCGCTCCCCTGCTATATATCAATATAGCAGGTTGGATAGATATCAGTGTGTCTCACACACTAGTAAATGATTTTAAAATAAAACATTTTGAACTTTTAACTTGTCTTATTAAGCGGAAATCTCCCATCTCCCCCGCACGCCCCCCCCCCCCCCCTTTTTTTTTTTTTTTTTTTTTTTTAAAGAATTGAAGCAGGGGGTCTCTGGAGCTGAACCCCATTAATTTCTGTTCCGGGACCCCCTGCTTCCGGACACACTTGCCTCCATTGGGTGTGCCGGTAGCCGCTCAGTCTCGCTAGCTGAGGTTCACGTAATGGCCGCTTTTCAAAGCTCCCGCGTCCTGCGGGCCAATAGGAAGCCGGGACGTCCTCTGGTGTGGCTTCCTGGCCCACATGGCGGGGAGCATTAAACTTGCAGGATACGCCGGCACCTCCTCCGCCGGTTTCTCTGGAAGCCGGGGGCCCCCGGGGCTACTTGGATTACTCCTTTAGAGCCGCAATCCTCGGTAACTACGTGACCCCTTCTTACTTTTAGTGTGGGACCCGTGGGGTCTTCCAGAACTGAACCATGCTATTGTCACCATTCAGAGAGACACCCAGTGACAGATTTCCTGTTAGGCGTGGGGTGGCAAAAATGTCCGCCCCATATACATTTGCCGGGCTCTCGGGCCTGATGGGAAGTCACTTACATATGCCGGGCGCCTCCTTGCTGTCTCCTTTCTGCCGCCCTCCTCCTCCTTCCGATTCGCAAGTGGCGGCACACAGCATCTCGTTGCCATGGTAACGTGACGTCATGCCGTCAGTTGACGCCGCGAAGTCGCGTTGCTCTGGCAACGAGATGCCCTGTGACACCCGCCGCGTCTTTTGACACTGCGAACCGGAACGAGGAGGAGGGCGGCAGAAAGGAGGCAGCCGGCACATGTAAGTGCCATGGGGGTTTCGAAATCCGCCGCTGGACCCTCCAGTTCCCAAGATAAAGTACTTACCTGGGAATTTACCAGCATACTTCCTCCTTTTGAAAGGGGGTTTAAGTGACTGTCCAATAGGAAACCAAAGCCGAAGTTTCAGCTTCCTATTGGTCACGCCATTTTGTTTTTCCTGGAGAGAAATTTAAACACTTAATTCACCGCTAAGTATCTCACGAACTCCTGTGAATCGCGGTGCTGAAACCGGCGTGACCCCTGCAGCACTGGGCGGGCACATGGCAGCAACAGCCAATTTTCAGGAAACGGGAGAGGGCCCCTGCTGTCTCCTCCCAGGGCAGACTGCGTCTGGCGCTCCATGGGAACGCAGGACGTGATCTAAACAGGAAAGACCACCTCCCTGGGCATGACATAGCCACTACCTCATGGGGCCCCTGGCGTGCCAAACCACATGACTTGTAGGGTTAAATAGTGTTTTTATGGTTTAGTATGAAAAGATTAAAGAAGCAGTAGGATCTTAATATAGAAGATAAACATAGCATAAACAGCTAATAATTATTAGGAGTATCCTAATTAGTCAGGAACACTGCCTTTGAAGCAGATGAATGGCGTTCAAATCTCCGTGTCTGCTTACTCCTTGATGATGTGGCAAGTCACTTTATCTCTGCACCTCAGGCAGCAAAAATGACATTATTATATCACTGAAGCAGGGGGTCTTTGTGCCTGGAGAACTCAGAGTGCAGATGTAGCCAGTGTTATCACCCCGTCAACACGGAATAGCACAGGAAATAATGCCATGAGCATCACACGCGTTACCATTGTTTTCAGTGGCGCTTGTGATGAAGCTCGCAGTAATAACATGGCAGTGTTAACGTACCGCATTGCGCTCACGGGTGTAATAACATTTGCTATAGTATATCTGTAAGTCCGTGTTTCTCACTATTAAACGTTAAAGGGGATAAGAAGATAAAGTGACGCATTAGGAGTGCTAATTTGCATGTCATTACCCAGAATGCCTGGCTGCGGTGGAATTACTGTATGCAGTGTTATTATGGGGTAATGCAGGTTTAGGGGGCCTGTCTCAGTAATGGTAATGTACTCAAGTGTTCTTGATCATTAGTGTACTCTACAGTGGAGAGTTTTACTCCCCATACCTTGTTTGTATATCATTATTAAACCATTTTATGATGGTGCGGGAAGGTGGCCGATATCATTTAGAACTTGTTTCCAAAAACATGGCTTCAAGTTGCATTGCCTTGAATTTCCCCAGTGACGTCACGGAGCTGGTTCGCCCTCATTGGGTGAACCGCTCACGTGACCGGCCTGTCGCGCCGGCAAGCGGGGGAATTTTAAATTCCCCTAAGACCTGCGCTTCCGCAAGCGTGCGGAAGCGCAGGTGAGCCCCTACTAAAGCCGCTCTAATTGCGGCTGTAGGGGCTCAGTGCTGAGCGGGAGCGCGCGTCAGCACGCTTCCGCCAGCAAGCAACTAACATGGCCAAGGCCTTAGCTGCCATTGCTCTGCAATGCATTGCCAGGCCTTCCAAAATTTGGTACACAGTAGATCTTTCTATCTGGGATAGGGGGACTTCCAAGCAAGGGACCATCTCATATTAAGGTTTCTAAACATGTGCAATTAGACCTGGCTACCGGTTAAACTGAAGGTTCAGGGTTTCAAACAACAGGAAGCCCCCCCTCCCCAACAGGTCAGGTTTTAAGGATTTTCCTGCTTTAGCACAGGTGGCTCAATCAATCTTGAGGACTGGAGTTGAGATCTCCTGTGTTAGGTGAGCAGAAATCGGTACAGTTAGTGTAGAGCACGATACATAGGTATAGAGGGGGGGGGGTGGTTGCATTTCTCCCACCTCCCCTCCACACCAGGAAAAAGGTTAGATTTGCCGTGGACCCTTCGGCGCTCAAGGGGTTAAGTCTTAAGGTGGCCATCTTTGATTTATTCCCATCACTGGGGGGCTGAAATGCAACGAGATTAATTATTAGCTTCCTGCTTGGTCTGACACGGCACAAACTGTTCCTCGTTTCCACACACATAAATGTCACAATAAGAGGGTGATTGAAAGATTTGTACTTTCCCAGAAGTATTAGCCAGGAACAATTGTCATTGTCTCTGTGCACTTAAGATTACAAGTCATACATGACATCACATATTCAATGATGGCACAGTCTGTTCATCAAGAGTGTGTAAAGGCAAAGTCCCCACCCGCTCATATCTATTAGCTCTCTTATTAGAATGAGGATACGGGCCGATGAAACATTTGATTAACCCTCCCCCAATCAGATGCCCCCAAGAATGTGTGCTTCATTTCCAATGTACTGAAGGGAACTAAATCTGCTCTCATTTGTTTTAGGTCATTACAAAAAAAATGTTTTGTTTTTTTGTGGGGGATGGGGATGGGGGGCCAGCTACGTATCGAGGAACTCGCCTTCCAAGTAGTTTTCGGTTTGGGGGATATGTGCATGTATGTATAGATACTGGGAATTTTCTTTGATGGCTGCATTTGCGTTTCCAAGCTTCTGTCAAATTGGGTGTGTTTAGAGAGACAAATTTTATCGGACTATTTTGGAAATCCTATATTGCGCGCAACACACACTTGAAAAACGTAGGCGCCAGCTATCATTTTTAGGAGGCAGTGTTTTGAGTTGAGCCGCACGGGGTGGGGCTGGCAGGGGTTGGCTTTGCTGGCCAGTCACTGCCGTGGCTGGTCTCAGGTCGCCCTATCCTATTTTCTGCTCTTGCTAGTATGGGGCGTGCTTTTTGTAGTCGCGGTAGTGACTCCCAAGAACGCAGGCTGCAGGGGGGGAATTTTAGGCGTGTGTGTGTAAATATACATACTTGTATTAAGCCTGCTGTTTCCAGATAATATTATTTAATATGAAATTGAAAGCTACATGGTTGGAAATTTAAATGTATTCTTTTTAAAGCCCAAATGGTTTATAACAACATAAATTAATAACATACTGTATTAGGAAGAACTGAAAACAAAAGGGGTGTTGGGAGAGAGTAAGACTCCTAACTTTTGAAACATACACATTGAGACTGAAGTGTCGTTCCCGAGATAATTACGGATTATCTTACCAGTATTATCACCTTTTTACTTTATTTATTTTTAAAGGGGATTTAAATGGCCATATAATAGGAAGCCACAGCTGATGATGTTGCAGCTTCCTATTGGTCCAAGATTTGACAGCTGTTTTTCTTTCCCCTGAGGGGAGATTTAAACTGGTAACTTCCCTGGTAGGTGTCTTGTGAACTGGGGAAAATAGCAAGGTTCAACTCGAGAGGATCCGCCTGTTCCCATCATTAAAACAATTAATAACACAGAAGAGTGGGCCTTCTGGAATGTTTTTCTTGTCCACATCTTTATTGGGTTACGCTTATAGTACTGTCGACGCGACCCGTGATGTCGCTGGCGGCTAGGGGCTGTGTGATTGGCTGCTGCAAGTCACGTGGTGTGGCGGTCTCTAAATCTCAATCTTTTGACTACAGTGATTTTTGTCGCTGTGACGTCACAAGTTGCTGTCGCTACGGACTACATTGAGTTGCTTTGCGGCTGCACGCAGTCGCTGTAGCCAGGACTATAACCGCAGCCTTTTGGTACATAAATATCTCTTGACTTATGGTGTATTATTAAACACAACAAAAAAAATTCATTGGGTTTTTAACAATCCTGTGTAGTGCAAGCACTCGGTCCCATACAGCTAACACCATTTCTACATGTTTTATAATGTAACAGGCCCTTAGTAAAAGTCTATAATGTATGCCAACAATCAAACTCCAAGTAACACAATAACAAAACATGTCAATGTTTTGGGGACCTGAAATGTGAAGCACTTTAGAAAATTCACAATGCAGTCCGTTTCGACATATTTTGCATCTTCTAAAAACAATATAATAAAAATGGTTGTGATTCCTTTTCATGTATTCCATTTTGATCCTTTCAACTATTGTACATTACGGGTTTAAATATTTAATACAATAATTTTTCTAAAAATCTTCGCGATTAATATTACAGTGTGTGTTTTTTTTTGTCATATTGCCTGTATTAATTCTTTCTATGTTTTCTTCCTCTAGGTCAATCATTAGCCGAAGATTTTTTTGTTTAGTGGGTACTCTGTACCTATATCGGTGTATAACTATGTATGTAACAACACTCCCAGTTCCTGGAATGCACTTCAATTGTTCTCCTAAGGTACGTGGTCTTTCCTATGGATCTTGATAGGATGTGTAAGCTTGAATCCACAGTGCTGAGCCCTCCCATTACGCAGTCACCAGGCAGGTTTCTCAGAGCCCGACACATGATGTCCGCCGTGAGTGTTGAGCGGGGTAGGCTGCAATTGTGTGGGAAGAGGGAATTGTTGAGAGGCTGGGGAGGGGGGCAGGGTGGCGTAGGTGTCAAAGCCTAGCACGGAGGATTGTCCGAACCCTTGATGTTGGCTGACGGTATGCCGCTCCTTCTCCAGGTACCGTTGTCCTGGCTATCACCCACTGCTGGCAGCCCTGCACATACGTTCTAGTTTCTGTGGGAGTAGTGTTGGGGTGAGACCTTGTGCATTGGAGGAAAAAGTACCAATGTTGTACATAACCTAGATAGATAAGAAAGTTGATTGTTAGTAATGCTGCTTAAAATACATATAATTCTATTTTTTTTTTTGCTTTTGCTCTCAGGGGTGAGCAAACTGCCCCCCCCCCCCCCCCCCCCCGCCTGCTCCCCTCCCCTGTTCGCGCACTGCCCTCCATACCTTGTCTCTGTGGGGTCACGTGACCCTGCAGCTTCATTTGATGCTGCGTTGCCAAGGTAAGGGAAGAGTCAGGGGCCTCACGCAACCCCCTGGCATTAATTTAAATGCCTTGGGGGGAAATTTAAACCGCTGCGCCCCCCCCCCCCCCCCCCCTCCCATCCCCCCCTGGAAAATCTTGCGTCCCCAGTTTGCGCACTGCTGCACTATAGTAAACTTGTTAATTAGTAAGAATTTACTACAAATATTACGTTAATGGAGCTATTTCTGCTATAGCTGTTTGGGGCAACCAGCTAATTAAATAAGATGTCACAGTCACACACTGCACATGAGTAAGGTGCCTGTGAGATTTTACAATGTCACACTGCTTACTCATATGAAGAACGCCAATGTTGTTCCATTCAAAGGTGTTACAGCTACAACAAACGTATATTTCTCCAGAACCACACATGCTGCTAGAACTTTTGACATAAAACAACTTTTTTCGTAAAGAATTCACTCCGTGTTTAGTACAGTGGTTAACAAAGAACATCAAGTATATCACAAATATCTATTACATTAATAGGTAAACCTTTCTGTATAGATAGTATATAATTATAGTATTGGCACCAAAGAAAATAGTCCATAAATTGCATAACTTTTTATTGGACCAACATAAAATGATACGTACAAAAAGTGGGGGTGGGAGGGGCTTTGTTCTTTCTCCAACAGCATCATTGTCTCTCTTAGATATATTGCATCACCCCAACAGTAAAATTGTGCGCTATTTACTTGTGCAAAAAATGGACACATTTCTTTTTTTTCTTTTTCTTGTGGTACACATATGGTCGTTTATTACTCTTTCGCCTTTTCTCTAATAGTGCTTCTGAGATCAGATGCATTGTAAGGAACCCCAACCCTCTCTAATAGCACATCTGAGATCAGATGCATTGTAAGGAACCCCAACCCTCTCTAATAGCGCATCTGAGATCAGATGCATTGTAAGGAACCCCAACCCTCTCTAATAGCGCGTCTGAGATCAGATGCATTGTAAGGAACCCCAACCCTCTCTAATAGCACGTCTGAGATCAGATGCATTGTAAGGAACCCCAACCCTCTCTAATAGCGCGTCTGAGATCTGATGCATTGTAAGGAACCCCAACCCTCTCTAATAGCGCATCTGAGATCAGATGCATTGTAAGGAACCCCAACCCTCTCTAATAGAGCGTCTGAGATCAGATGCATTGTCAGGAACTCCAACCCTCTCTAATAGCGCGTCTGAGATCTGATGCAATGTAAGGAACCCCAACCCTCTCTAATAGCGCGTCTGAGATCTGATGCATTGTAAGGAACCCCCAACCCTCTCTAATAGCGCGTCTGAGATCTGATGCAATGTAAATTCTTGTCTTGGTTTATTAGGGAGATTGGACAATATGATTCTGGTTTTAATGGATCTTTTCCTGATTTGTGAAAAATGCTAATGTGTGCAGTTTGGCTTGAATCTAAAAGTGTTGCTTCTTTCAAAAAATGTAATTCAATGATTCTCAGCGGGTTTGCCACCTCTATATTTAGAATTTTATTTAAAGTATTCACCGGTCAGACCATCCCGTCCTGGTGCTTTGTAGTTTATTTTTTATTGTTTCTGTTATTTCTTTTGCTGTGTTTTGTACAGTGAAGTAGTTTCATCTCTACTTTTGTGATTTTAGGTAACTGTACAGCTGCAGCGGCCGTTATTTAAAAAAATCACGACACCGTTTTCGTGTGCTCTGCTGTACTCCACGCGGCATGAACGCGGCTTATCGCCCCAGCACCCGCGCTTATCGCGATTGCTTTGTTTGCATTTCATGGATTCTGTTTCTTTGGGTGCAATGAAATGAATGAATTGTAATGTGTACAGTACTGTGCTACTGTGTCAATTTCAGGTGTTTAACAACCAGAACACTAAAATGCCAAGTTCTGCACTTGCGTCTTAAGGCGGTACGGTTGGAAGAAATCCCGCGCCATGATGTGGGTATTCCGAGGTATACAACGCGTGATTTGTTACAATTATGGCCGCTGCATCTGTGTGTTTAAAGTATTTTTTTCCCTCTTTCCGCTGTATAAAGACGCCCATTGACATTTTTTTAAATACTTCATTTGTTTTTTTCGGCTCACATGTTCTTTTTGATGTTTCATCTCGTATCTTGGTAATGGGTGTGGTTTCTGAAATTCTTTTCTAAATGACTCAGCAATGTGCGTGTCTTGTTTCAGTATGGGGAGTATAGTTTTCTTTGAATTGACGTGTCTTGCTTTCCTTCTTTTTTAACATGCTGCTATTTTTTTTTTTGCAAATAACGTGGCATATTATTTAGTGTAGGAGAAAGTTTGGATTCCCTGCAAGCTTTGGTGAGTTCATTGCTTGCAGAGGCAAATTATTATACCCTTTAAAAAAATTTTTTTTAAATCTGGCAAGATAGGATATAATATACCCCCTTAGGATATAATATGCCCCCTTAGGATATATTATTTGCCCCCTTAGGATATAATATGCTGCCCTTTGATTCCCAATATAGCAACAGGTCTTATACTGCATGTGCTCCTTATTTGTTTCTGCATCGTCTCCCATTTATTTATCAAATAATTTCTTAAATGTTAATTATTTGCTAAATAGTTGTGTATTCTTTATATATTCGTGCCATTTTTGTTCTATTCCCACCTTTATATCTAGCCTTACTACTGCGTGGTCTGATATTACTATCGCTCTCTTATATGTGTGCCAGGTATTTTCCCTTTGGGTGCGGGCTAATTAAAATGCAATCTATTCTGGAAAAAGTGTTATGTACATTTGAGTAAAATGAATATTCTCTCTTGATTGGATTTAGATTTCTCCGACGATCTCTTACTCCCAGAATTTCCCTGAAAAGCTGCATATTTTTGTTCTGTTATTTCTTGCTGTGCTTACTCTTGTCCCTGATCTATCTAGATAATTATCCTGTATTGAGTTCATATCGCCTCCTATTATCAAGTTATTGGTTCTACTGTATACATTTTTTTACAGCAGTATCCTGAAAGATATTTGAATTATGATCATTTTGGACCATAAATATTGCAGTGTGTAATTTTCCCCTAATATTTTGATTTCCGCCTGTGCTACAGGTCAAAACAATTTCCATTGGTATATTTGTGTTAATATTGGACCCCTGCCTCCTTCCCTTTTGCTGGGGAGGAGATGCAGTCTGACTAAGTGTCTCAGCAGTTTGATGCTTTCTTTAGCATGTAAATGTGTTTCTTGCAGGTAGTCAATGTCTGCTTTTACCATTTTAAAATCATTTTGCACCTTTTTTCTTTGAATGGGGTTATTTAACCCCTTAACATTCCATGACATGGCTCATTTTCTGTGTACATATTGTGTTTCATCTGGTTCCCTATACTTTGTCTTGTAGCGTCTTGACCTTTTCTTCAGTTTGTACCCCCGTTACCCCCCCCCCCCCAAGATTTTCAAGTATAACTTTTAACTCATAACTTTTTATATAACGTTTTCTTGTAACTGACTTTTCCGACAGAGAACTACTATTGATCTAATATTATTTTGATCAATAGGAATATATACTATGACCCCCCCCCCATCCTCTCCTTCCCTGTACCCTGCTGCTGTAAGATCTTTGCGTGCTTCCCTCTCTTTCTGATTATTTTTTATTTGTATTTCTCCCCCTTCTTCCCCCCCCTCCCAATCTCTACTTATTTAGATGTATGCCGTTTATCCGTTTTTAAATATCTATGCACAACAGCCATAGTTTGTTTTCTAATATTTTGAATCACATACCACCCCTGTCCTGTAGCACATAAAGCGTACATTCTTATGCTATACGTCCTTTGACCATCTGTGGACTTCTCTCACGTCTATCTTGAGGGTCGCGTTCTCTGCTGTCCGTCTCATTCCTGGCGCCCCTGTCTGCGCCATGGTATTGCTGTCTCATTGCCTGCACATATTCCTCCACTTTCTTGTACTAAGTACATGTCTTTCTGCCAGAGTGTCTGAATATCTTCAAAGTAGCAGCATATTCTTGTGAGGACATTAAGAAATCTTAACTTCCCCAGTGATCATTGGTTCATTTGTAATCCTTGCTGTAGAGGTGCGCAATCCTTGGAGCATTCACGGTAAATACCACACTAACGCGGTTATCTGCCAAAAATAATACGTAACTATTGTTGTTTTGCATGTGAATGTATTATGCTGAATTCTTGGCAAGAACTCCTCAGTTACAGCCTTTGCCAATGTTTTATAGTCCATTTATGAAGTTGTGCATGCTAGTGTCCGATCTTGAAGCCTGCTTGTCAGACATATTTGTCTCATGTCTTTCATCTACCATTTTAGGACGTTTGTCTGCTTTCTCTTGCCTTTTGGGTGCCATGGGATGTTGCTTAGGGAAATATTTTTCCATGGATGATTCTGGTCTAGGAGTTTGTATCTGTTTGTAGGAATCTGTAGGCTTTTGGAAAGATCTGCTGAAAATAGTCATTATTTATTCTTGTTTATTATCTTGCTGCTTGCTAGCAGGGCGAGTCTAAGGCCATGGCCATGTTTTCTGCTTGCTGGCGGAAGCGTGCTGACGCGCGCTTCCGCTCAGCACTGAGCCCCTACAACCGCAATTAGAGCGGCTTTAGTAGGGGCTCACCTGCACTTCCGCGCGCTTGCGGAAGCGCAGGTCTTAGGGGAATTTAAAATTCCCCCGCTTGCCGGCGCGACAGGCCGGTCACGTGAGCGGTTCGCCCAATGAGGGCGAACCAGCTCCGTGACGTCACTGGCCCGCCCCCGGCCAGTGACGCGCCCGCCCCCGGCCCACCCCCTGACGGCTGCTGACAGCGCGTGCGGTTAGCAACCGCAGGGCCAGGGAAAGCGAGCGGGGACTTGCCCATATACATTTATGTAACTAAAAGCGGCAAGCTCAGTGCAGTCAGCGCTAGCGGTGCCGCTGCGGCCATAGAGAGCTGCGGTGGGCTGCAGGGAGGTACAGATAATCTCCGGTTTCTTTTGCTGTTTTTTCTTTTAGCAGGGTCTAGGGGCTTTTCCTTTCAAGGCTCAACAGAGCTCCTCTCTGTTTCCTTCCCTGTCGGCGCCATAACCGGAGTTCCCGGTACAATATTCAAATGACCAGAAAATTGCCAGGAACACATTAGTGATGCCCAGGGAACCCGAGGACTCCTAAGAACCCCTGTTGAAAAACACTGTTTTATAATGTCATGATAATATCAAGAGATTTTAGGTATTTTAATCCCACCTGGTGCTTCAGGGGTCAATGAGCTACAATTGGTTTAAAAAATACAAACATGCTGGGTTTGAAACAGGTCAGGACTGTTTTCTTGGGTCTGCTCTGAGCTTCAAAGGGACGTAATTGTGGTGCGGGGGTGGGGGCTGTCATGGATAGCCCACTAAAAGTGACACGTGGGGTCTAGGGGCCGTAAACTTTAATCTGATACTTGTCTGTCCGCATCAAAGTTTATGAATAATCGCTGATACGTTTCAGAGAAAGGTGACCCACAGGATAAGCCCTCATTGAAGGTCTTTATTAAAAATGAGAATATCATGTCTTATTATCTCCTCTGCATAATAAGAGTTACACATCTGTAATCATGTCACTGAGGGGCATGTTCTGACATCACACACTGCATGTTTAAGAGGTAATAAGGGACAAATATTTATTTGTCATTCAGGTTTAGTGGTGAGACGGTCATGCTTAGTCTTGTTGCGTCCGCCATGAGTGCCTGAATGTATTGATGTGACTCACGTGTGTGTGTGTGTGTTAGTTAAGGAAAGTTATTAATACATTTATTTATGGAAGTGTTTAGTTCAAACATAATTTTGTAGGAGGTTTTTTTCTCTGTCGTAAAACTGTCAATTTCACAGCTGATTTACAACAGGGGCTGGGTTTATGTTTCAATGGGAAAGAATACTACTACACACACACACGCACACAGAAATCGGGCAGGGGGGAGGGAAATCAGACTCTCAGACCCACTCTCTCTCTCAGACCCACTCTCTTGCTCAGACCCACTCTCTCTCTCAGACCCACTCTCTCTCTCTGACTCTCAGACCCACTCTCTCTCTCAGACTCTCAGACCCACTCTCTCTCTCAGACTCTCAGACCCACTCTCTCTCTCAGACTCTCAGACCCACTCTCTCTCTCACTCTCAGACCCACTCTCTCTCTCTCAGACCCTCTCTCTCTCTCAGACCCACTCTCTCTCTCAGACCCACTCTCTCTCTCAGACCCACTCTCTCTCTCAGACCCACTCTCTCTCTCAGACCCACTCTCTCTCTCAGACCCACTCTCTCTTTCTCAGCCCCACTCTCTCTTTCTCAGACCCACTCTCTCTCTCTCTCAGACCCAGTCTCTCTCTCTCTCTCAGACCCAGTCTCTCTCTCTCTCTCTCTCAGACCCACTCTCTCTCTCAGACCCACTCTCTCTCTCAGACCCACTCTCTCTCTCAGACCCACTCTCTCTCTCAGACACACTCTTTCTCTCTCAGACACACTCTCTCTCTCTGACCCACTCTCTCTCTCAGACACACTCTCTCAGACCCACTCTCTCTCTCTCTCACACACACTCTCTCTCTCTCTGACACACTCTCTCTCTCTCAGACACACTCTCTCAGACACACTCTTTCTCTCTCAGACACACTCTCTCTCTCAGACACACACACACACTCTCTCTGACACACACAGGGGGAGGGAAATCTGATCGGGGGGGGGGGGATCGGAGCAGGTGCCCTCCGCAACTGCTGCTCGGTGTGGGGAGAAGGAGGACCGTGTAAGTGCGCAAGGGGGGGGGAATCTGAGCAGGGGGGATCGGAGCAGGTGCCCTCCTCCGCAACTGCTACCCGGTGTGGGGAAGAGGGCTGTGTAAGTGCACAGGGGGGGGGGGGGTCGGAGCAGGGCGGGATCGGAGCAGGTACCCTCCACAACTGCTGCCCGGTGTGGGGAGGAGGAGGAGAGGCGGTAGTGAGGTGTCTCTACCACCGCAGACTCGTTCTAGCCTCTTATACCCCCTCCCCCCCCCCCCCCCCCATCCCCCACTCCTCTTATACCCTCTCCCCCCCCGGAGCGCTGCTTACCCGCGCCGCCCTGGTGATACTCAGGTCCTTAATCACCTCAGGCGGCTGCTGCCACACACAGACAGTGACACACAAACACAGAGACAGTGACACACACACACACACACACACACACAGAGACACACACACACACACACAGAGACACACACACACAGAGACAGTGACACACACACACACACACACAGAGAGACACACACACACACAGAGACACACACACACAGAGACAGTGACACACACACACACGCACAGAGACAGTGACACACACACACACTCACAGAGACAGTGACACACACACACACACACACACACCGAGACAGTGACACACACACCGAGACAGTGACACACACACACACACAGACAATGACACACACACACAGAGACAGTGACACACACACACACACACAGAGACAGTGACACACACAGAGACTGTGACACACACACACACACACACACACACACACACATAGACAGTGACACACACACACAGTGACAGTGCCAGACACACAGTGACAGTGCCAGACACACAGTGACAGTGACAGACACACACAGTGACATTGCCAGACACACACAGTGACATTGACACAGACACACACACACAGTGACATTTACACAGACACACACACAGTGACATTGACACACACACACACACACACACACACACACAGTGACATTGACACACACACACACACACACACACACAGTGACATTGACACACACACACACACACACACACACACACACACAGTGACATTGACACACACACACAATGACTGAGACAGACACACACACACACACACACACACACAATGACTGAGACAGACACACACACAATGACACACAGTGACACACACACAATAAGCCCACCTCTGCAAACACACACAAAAATAATGCATCTCCCCCCTTGGGGTGGGTAAGGTGCCTGAGAGTAGGTATAAGGTGGCATTTGGGTTACCTGGGGCCCGTGGATGGGCTGCTGGAGCTGCATAGGTAGCCAGTGCAGCTGAGAGACTGTCAGGGGCGGAGCCTAAAGGGAGGGACAGAGGGGCGGAGCTTAATCAGCCCGGCAATACTGGAGGAGAGAAGGGAGGGGGCAGTGCTGTAGGAAGAGGCGGGCCAAAAAAAAAATTGGCAGAGTGACAGCACGGGCAGCCAATCGGGAAAGGGGGAGTTTTAAAAAAATATATATATTTTTTTTTTTTAAACCTTTCTCTCAGGCTTGCTTCCCGGGGGCCGGACGAAATGTAAGGCCCGCGGGCCGGACATTCCCCACCCCTGTTCTACAGCCTGTCCTTCAGAAGAATCTGCCCTCGCAATGGAGTTGGATCACCTCTCCCCTCAGGGAGATCACCCCCTGTGCCAGGTCCCTGGACACAGTGTAGGCACTCTCTGGGCATGTCAGCTTTACTGCTCACTATAGAACCACTCTCTTGAACTCTTAGTTAACACACTTGACACCTAACTTTGGGCAGTGCTGTCTCTTTATATACCTTAGGAAATAGCCCCACCTCTTATGTCACTAACAGTGGACTCAGATTATGTTACCACTCCCCTTGAATATATATGACACCTCACCAGGGTGTGAGGGCAAACCTCCATGATTGATGCTGGCAATCCTGCATATTTACCAGGCTTACTGCCAGCATGAGAGAGAACTGTATGCCATTTTTAAACATGGCTACATGTATAATTTGCAGGGCTCGTCAAACTCGCCCGCTCGCCTGTGGTGAGTAGATATTACTAGCTGGCGAGACATTAAGAAGCTTCTTTCATATACGGGAAGCAGGATTTAGCCTCCAGAGATTGGTGGGCAGGCAGCAGGGAACGGAACGCTCGTTAGTCACGGTACTGACAGCACAGCGTCGCTCTCGTGGGTTCCGGACAGTCTGTCAGGAGGTTGTCGCTCTCGTGCGGTGCTGCAGCTCACGGAGATCTGTTGCTTTCTTATCTTCACATGATTTCCTACAGTTTCGTAGCATGGACGCTTCTTCATAGGGACCCTTTAATAATCTACTTTAGGATTTGAGCACCAGTGTAGCGACCAGCCATGCCATTAAATAAAACACTTTTGGGCAGAGGGGAGGAGGGGGCGAGTCCCTTTCTTGTCTGGTGAGCAGCGTTTTGCATAATTTGTCGAGCCCTGATAATATGCATAACCAGGACTATTTTTATGGGAAAACTCTGGAAACTGCATTTATGGATTAACTGTCAAGTCCATATAATTAAGTAATAATCCCCTCAGAACAGGGCATTATTGGCCAGTAATGCCCTGTTCTGATGGGATTATTACTATTATAGGCTAAATGTAGGTTTATTTCATAAATAAGACACACTTGTATAGTTATATAGATTTTGTTTATTAAAATAAAATGGTAAATACATTAAACCACCTCTATATACATTTACACTGCAGCTATCTATATCCACACTGCCTCCCCCTCTGACACTGCAGCTCTAGATATATATATATATATATACATATATATATATATATATATATATATATATATATATATACATACACATACATCAGCTACACACACACACACACACACACACACACACACACACACACACACACACACACACACACACACACACACACACACACCAGCGCCACACAAACTGCTGCTACTACACACACACATACAACACAACAGCACACCACACAAACATACAGCACACCACACATACAACACAACAGCACACCACACACACACAATACAACAGCACACCACACACACACCACAGCACACATACACACAACAGCACACCACACCACACACACACAACACAACAGCACACCACACCCATAAACACTGCTGCTGCTGACACACACACACTCCCCCTCCCCAATTCAACTAAATCTGTCAGCTCTGTTCACGGAGGGAGGGGGAGCAGTCGCTGTCTTGTTGCTACTTCCTGACCAATCTCCTGCCCTGTCTCACAGCTGTTCTGACAAAAGGAAAAGCTGATTGGCTGGAAATAAACACATTGCAAGCTGCAAAAATTCCGGGCATTACTGAATGAATAAGGCCCGGAATTTGAACCAGAGAGCAGGGATTTCAATAATGCCTGGAATTTTATTGCTTTAGCCTATAATGATAGTTAAATTATTCAGATTGCAGATGAAATAATACCTAGGAGTGGCCTTTTCTGCCATGTTTCTTCATTTAATGCACAATAATTAATGTTGCACCACTGTGCAGAACATGGATAAAGATTTAACATGACTGAGTCTTGATTGTCTGAACAAGTCCAGCGAGGCATAAAAGCTTGTCAGATGTGTCTTAATTAAAGGGTCAGTCCCACATAGCAATGGAAGTTTTTTTTTTGTTTTTTCTCTCTCCTAACAGCATAATTGTCTTCCTAAGGCCTTGGCCATGGTTAATCCTGGCGGGCGGAGGCGCGCTGAGGCTGAGGGAAAGCGGGTGCTTTCCCTGGCCTTAGACAGCGCGCCATCCGGGGGCGTGTCGGCGGGCGGGCCAGTGACGACACGGAGCTGGTTCGCCCTCATTGGGCGAACCGCTCACGTGACCGGCCCTGCGCTCCGGCAAGCGCGAAGATTTTAAATTTCCCTAAGACCTACGCTTCCGCGCTCTTGCGGAAGCGTAGGCTAGCCCCTTCTAAAGCCGCTCTCATTGCGGCTGTAGGGGCTCAGTGCCGAGCGGAAGCGCGCCTCCACCCGCAAGCACTATCCATGGACGCGGCCTTTGAAATATTTAGTCACACCTAAAGTAAAATGTCTTATTTACTTGCCGTACAAAAATTGATACATTTCTATTTTCTTCTGGTCAGTTTTATTTCTGCCCTTATCTGGTCATTCCTTGTTCTTTGTCACTTATCACTGGGCTAGTAATGGCGGTGTAATTAGTTTAAACCAAACAAAAATGCAACAAATTTGATTTAAATGTTCATTTTTTACATTATTATTATTAGTTTTATTTTAAATGTCACGGGCTGCCATTGCTATTAGTTCGCTTCGACCCTGTGAGGCACTACCCCTTAAATTCAAGCTCACTAAAGAAATGGTTTGAAATATCGGTGAACATTTCACATATTGTTCCCATATACACATCTCACATCTGTTCCCATGAACACATCTCACATCTGTTTCATGTACACATCTCACATCTGTTCCCATGTACACATCTCCCATCTGTTACCATGTACTTGTGTACGTGTGTGAAACCAGACACAAATAGCTACTTCCTTAAAAAAAATCCATGAAATAAATGCAGATTGCAAAACGTGATTTGAGTAACGTGTGTGTCCTGCAAGCTCTTATTGCACCTAGCTTTGTAATCGCCATACATCGGTAAAAGTAGTTTCTTGGTGCATGAGGGCCAGTTTATAATGCAATTGACCACTTTTTGTTGTGATTGGGATAAATCCTCTCTGGCAGCGAGTGCTCATTTCTTTCCAGTGGCTGAACAACAAAAAGGAGAAGGTGCCTAGGCGAAACCTCCAGTATAGTGCAGTAGGTGTCCTTGTGTTTGGCTTTCTGTACTGGGCATCATTTGATTTAGTTGTATTGTTCCCGATTTCTGGCTATGTAAAATGTTATTGTAGGAGCTGTCATTGTAGCTGAACGGCATTAATTCCTGCCCCTTCTTCCCAAGATACCTACCGGTAAAAATAGCACGTTTCTGTCCACCTCCACGGGAAACAAAATGGCAGTTCAAATCTCCTGCGTTACACGAACCAATAGGAAGGCTTGCTGTTGGCCCGCATGACATAAGAGATTTAAAGCCGACGGTTTCTTTAATTTTTTAAAATTTTATTTTTCCCCTTTAATATGTGTATCAATACAATCCGCACAATAAATCAATAGCTAAGTTGCCGCTCGATCCGTTCTCCTGTGATCGATCTGCGAAGATTCGGCTCGGGGGTTCACTAAATGGCTGTCAGTGCAGCAGAAGAGGACCAAAGATTTAAAGTTCTGTGGGGAAGATCATGTGACCAGGCAGTCACTAGATGCGATTGGTGCACTGCTAGAGAGAGGGCAGGGCTCAAAAGGGATGTGCCACAGCCTGTTCAGAAGAGGAAGGGAATGTGACTTTGTAAATGGTTGCTATAGAAACAAAAAATTGCTAGACTACCCACTAGTGTATCCCCGGTCTGTGCCATCAGAAAGTGTTGTATGCTAGCTCCCATTTATCAGTGATCATTTGTGCCTTAATTTTCATTGGCTTTAGTCTCCCAACCATTGTGCTCATAACTAGGAGATCAACCCCGGGGAGGTCTTCTTTTAAGGCCAAAAAATTCTCATTAAGATGTGTAGTCCTAAAACATTGCAGACTCTTAAAAATGTAGACACTGCTTCTATATACTTGTGCCCCAGCTAGTGTAGGTGGAAGCCCTAACCCTATTTAGGATAGGCAGTGGTAGAACTAGGATAGGTAGACTTGAGAGCGTGTAAGAGCGAGGTGCGGGTCAGGAAGTGAATGGAGCACTCTGGGACTCTGCCCATCACTGCTCTCAATTATGTCAGGGGGAGGAGTTGTCAGTGTGTGTCAATGCACAGTGGCGCACACACACACACACACACACTACAAGATATAGATTAGCTGACGAAGGCAGTGTGAGTGAACCCGCCGTACCCTCCCCCTCCCACCCTGGTATAATATGACCATATGAAATAGACATCTTATCTTATAACTAACAGTGCCGTCCCTTGAAATGCAGCTTCCATTCCCATGTGACACTCACAAATAACAGGAGCATTGGTACAAATCTGTGTCATAACTTCCATACATGATTAGACTGTAAACTCTTGATTTTCTACTATCTCTGCCTGTTTCTAGACAAAGCATACTACACATTGCCATAATACATCAATTGTATATAATGATTCAGATCAAAATGTATATAATAATAACATACGACACATTAAACTCAAAATGAAAATCTGGTCCGTGCAACTCCTATTTTACAGATAATACATGGAGAAATGGTTAACATTTAGAAGCTCTTTGCAACCTATATATTTTATACAAATGTTTTTGTTTGGCTTTTTTGTGTTAATCGTAGTTTCTTTTGATCTGTTCATTCTTTTCTTTTTTTGCTTCATATCTCAGGAATGAGGAATAGCTGAAAGATGCCAAAACACAGGTTCAATAGTTGGACGAGCTGTTTCACAGGGTACTAGAAAAACAAGGATGTATTTTTGAGTTGAGCAGCATAGGCTTCTGACTTAAAAGCCCTGAGCATGACTTTGGCACTACGATTCAGTCACATCATCTCTGCTTCTTAATTACATAAAAATGTTGGTACTAAATTAAACTTTTCGCATGGTACTATACAGTCTAAATGAAGAGCCACAGCCTTTTCAAATAGGAGGATTAGCATACAGAATGGTCACGTAATCCCCCAGAGGAGTTCATTAGGTGAATACAATTCATTTCACACACAAACAAGTCCAAAACACTGATTTTCATATGCTAAACAGTTCAGTAAAGCTGGTCCGTTATGCTAATCTTCACCTTTTCAGCGGCGGTCTGTGTCTCCCATTTGTATTGGTCCAGTTTACTGTGCCAATGTAAACATTTCTGCTGCCATTGTAAATCTGGCTATTTTTGGGACCTCACAGGAATCTGATTCCAAGCCAAAATAATAACGATATTTACCATCTCAAACGATCTCCTCTTTGCCAAGTCCTTCTTATCTTCTCTCACCCTCATTGCCCACCTCACATTTCCCCAAGAGAAGCTGAAGCGTTCACATGATGACTGGTATACGTTATAATATTGAGATGCCTTGCTCAGTTTCCCCCAATATACCCTACATGGAAAGTGAGCTCCAAACTTTTATGTATTTAGTTGTGTTTTTTTTTTTTACTTTTATTTTAAAAGGCCCGAAACCTGCAGTAGTGTTCCCATGGAAACCCGTGCTGTTTATTCTCACTTTCTGTTTTCCATGTAGACTTCAAGGGGTATTATGAGAAATGAATGCAGGCGTTCTCAACTCTAGTCCTCAAGGCCAGCCAACAGGTCAAGTTTTAAGGATATCTCTGCTTCAGTTTTTGTTGGCTGAGGTTAGTCAGCCATTCTATAATGGTGCCGCGCGTGCACGGCGAACCGGCCAACGTGGGAAGATGAGTAAATTAAAGAATTTGCACTGCTACCGCTGCTGAAATGTGTATGTATGTATGTGTGTGCGTATGTATGTACAATGTTAATAAACAATTTATTAAAGTATTTCTTTATTTAAAAACTTATTTAACATACACACACACAAATATATACACATACAGTACCTCACTCACAGCATACACACAGAAAGCGTGCGGCACGTGCACGGCCGCACACACTATACACCGGCCCTTACCTGTTATAAAGATGTGTTGGCTTTTAAGTAACAATTAGAAAGAGATTTTGTTTTTATTTAACGAGAAGCGTTCTGAAAGGAATAAAATCTCACCTTGATCTGGAGGGAAGTTGGTATAATCTCTTAATTACACCATAGCAGTGTCACCTCAAAGTGACAGCTCGCTGATGAGGCGGAAAGATGAAGCCGCTTAAGTAAGGATTGCTTTTCAGCGGCACCGCAATTCCTAATGCTCATAGTTTTCACTGTGAACATAAGACAAATTATAAACGCAAGTAGACTTTACTTCTTTTAAAATGCCATTCCTAGCGCATCAAAATAATTCATAAGTGGTTCTAGTGAAGTCGGGGCTGGACTAAAATGTGTTAAACTTAGGAGAGAGATGGAATTTTTAGGAGCTAAACTTTTGTTGAATGGGGGTCGGATATTTGGCAGAGTCTAGGCGCTCTCCCCTCGCTCCCTCCCCCAGGCTTTTTGCCCCTCTGCCTCCTGCTTCCTGATTTGCTCCCCACTCCACCCACCCACACTTCTCACTGCACCGCGGTGACTTGACCTGTCAATCACCATCGTCGCCGGTCTCGGCTCATCCTATCCAGAGTTTGATGTCGCGCTAGATGAGCAGGATCGGGCGCGCTGTTGGCTATCGCAGCGGCTGGTGCCTTGCCGCAACCAAGGCACCAGAGGGGGAATTTTACGTGAACCAGGCACCCAGGAAGTTTCGACCCCTGTTATAAGTCATTTAAAATATAAAGCAGCTGTGCGATTTCATAATGAAGCCGGAGATCCGGATAGAAAGTAGAAGTTTGCCGCACCCATAAAACGTCCCATAATTTGAAGAACTACTTTAGTTTCCTGTTTTTTGTTGTTTTTTTACAACATGTTCAAGTGACTAATAAATCTGATGACATGGAAAATACTTGTCATTCCTCGCTAGTGCTTCATGTCTTTCCTTTGTTAAACATCGCAATTGATTATTTTCTCCCTCCTGTTTCTCCCATTATCACTAGGACAAAATAAACACACGGGAGCTGGTAATATTTTACATTGCACCGTGGCTCGTATGGGCACAAAATACCCTTTATTTAATATGCTCCAAAGGGGCTTCCCAGCGCTGGAGAAGATGTTGCTCCTATTTACTTGGCTGGAGATGATCTCTTCTCCAGCGCTGGGATATGAATGAAACGAGAGCCACTGTCTCAGGAGCACTTCAACCTCTTTGTCTGTTTTTCTCCCCTTTAGTACCTTATGATGTAGGTAGCATGTAATGGGGTCTGGCACTCCAGCGGCCCCATGATGTAGGTACCGTGTAATGGGGTTTGGCACTCCAGCGGACCCATGATGTAGGTAGCATGTAATGGGGTCTGGCACTCCAGCGGCCCCATGATGTAGGTAGCCTGTAATGGGGCCTGGCACTCCAGCGGCCCCATGATGTAGGTATCATGTAATGGGGTCTGGCACTCCAGCGGCCCCATGATGTAGGTAGCCTGTAATGGGACCTGGCACTCCAGCGGCCCCATGATGTAGGTACCATGTAATGGGGTCTGGCACACCAGCGGCCCCATGATGTAGGTACCGTGTAAATGGAGTCTGGCACACCAGCGGTCCCATGATGTAGGTACCATGTAAATGGGGTCTGACACTTCAGTGGCCCCATGATGTAGGTACCGTGTAAATGGGGTCTGGCTCTCCAGCGGCCCCATGATGTAGGTAGCCTGTAATGGGACCTGGCACTCCAGCGGCCCCATGATGTAGGTACCGTGTAAATGGAGTCTGGCACACCAGCGGCCCCATGATGTAGGTACCATGTAAATGGGGTCTGACACTTCAGTGGCCCCATGATGTAGGTACCGTGTAAATGGGGTCTGGCACTCCAGCGGCCCCATGATGTAGGTACCATGTAAATGGGGTCTGACACTTCAGTGGCCCCATGATGTAGGTAGCATGTAATGGGGTCTGGCTCTCAAGCGGCCCCATGATGTAGGTACCGTGTAATGGGGTCTGGCACTCCAGCGGTCCCATGATGTATGTAGCATGTAATGGGGTCTGGCACACCAGCGGCCCCATGATGTAGGTACTATGTAATGGGGTCTGGCACACCAGCGGCCCCATGATGTAGGTAGCGTGTAATGGGGTCTGGCTCTCCAGCGGCCCCATGATGTAGGTAACATGTAATGGGGTCTGGCACTCCAGCGGCCCCATGATGTAGGTAACATGTAATGGGGTCTGGCACTCCAGCGGCCCCATGATGTAGGTACCATGTAATGGGGTCTGGCACTCCAGCGGCCCCATGATGTAGGTACCATGTAATGGGGTCTGGCACTCCAGCGGCCCCATGATGTAGGTACCATGTAATGGGGTCTGGTACACCAGCGGCCCCATGATGTACGTACCATGTAATGGGGTCTGGCACTCCAGCGGCCCCATATGTAGTATCTACGTCATTGGCTTTCAGCTCCTTTTCTATGGGAGATTGTGTTGTGCACTCCTGTGGATCGCTGAACGCTATCTGGCTTATCAGTAACGACGTGTTCACATGATCGTGATGCGCCGGAGGAGCTGTCGCATTCAGAGGGCGATTGCATTCTTCTTTTATCTTGATAACGTGATTTATTGCAGTATTTTACAGTCGTTTTCTGACTTCGAGATATTTTGGTGCAAAAAAGTAGCATAGCTGGGATTTTAAAATCGCCACAATTGTGGGCAGGTTGGATATGGGACCCTAAGGAAAGCAGGATATATTGTATAAACCTTTGAACTATTAGATGTTTGGTGGTCCATTGCTTTCACTTTATTGCATGAACAATGTCGGTTTCTTAGTGAGTACATTCATGACGCATGAGGAAAGGTTAATTCTATTTCTCAATGAAACCCAGACCTTCTAGATACGAGAGACACTGACTAACTCAAATAGGTTACCGGCTCATGAATCCAGATTTGGTAGGAAAAGCTTGTTACAAGCAGCAGCAGGTTAATGCATGCGGGGGAGTCCCTGTTTAAGGTTTGAAAGACTGGAACAGACTTTGGAAACCTGCGGGATATACATAGATGTTCTTTCATTGCTTTGTTTTCGTAGCAACAGTAAAATATACAACACACCCAGTGTGCCACTTTGTGCCAATCATTTGATACTGCTATACTCAGAATAGGCCAGGTCATGTTATTTGTGTATTTTCCATGACTAATGATAGCCGCCTTTGCGCTGAATTTGGCAGCTGGCGAGTGGCCCAGGCAGTACTAGAGAACCGCAGCTTTTTCTTTCAAGGATTTCCTGTTCTGCAGGTGCGCAGTGTTATACCCAACAGTATAAATCAACAAAAGCTTGGCGTATTCTAGGAAACCGTGCCCGGAACTAGCCGTGCTGCTTCATACATTGCATGTTTCTGATACTGTACTACAGGGGAGCGCAAACTTTTCCTGTCTGGCCTGCTCCGGAGCTCGCCTCCCCCCCCTCACCCCCCCTTGCAGCTGCGTCAAATGATGCTCCGGGGTCACGTGACCCGCTACGTCATTTGCCACCTGTGACGTCACATGACCCCGCTGTGTCATTTGACACCGCGTTGCCATGGAGATCCAGTTAAGTTTTATTGTTGCAGAGGCCTCACATGATCCCCTGGCATTTAATTGAAATGCCTGGAGGAAGAGCACGGGGCCTCTACAATCGCCCAAGCGCGCCCCCCCCCCCCCCCCTGAAAAATCTCCCGCCCCCCAGTTTGTGCACCCCTGCTCTACTGCAGTGTTTCCCAACAGGGGTTTCGGGAACCCCTAGGGGTTCATGAGGTGTCTTTAAGGGGGCAGCGAAAAAAACAAATATTATGAAATATGTGAACAAGAGATAATAGAAATTAAACAAAATAATAAGACGGGCTGTGTGCCGAGCAAGCGCGCGTTGTAAGTGAAACTTATCTGCTCATGACGAACGGCGCTGGCTGCTTCTGCGGAGGCATAAGGTGAGGGGCTAGCGCATGCTCGTCTCCAGCAATGATTTTTAGTGCTGTGAGATTAGCCGTCTTATGTACTTCCGTTACGCTTTTTCTTCTCCATTTAGGAGTTTTGTCCTATGAGACTTTAGTAAGGTACCGCAAAGAAGTATCACTTAAAAAAAAAAACTTTTTTAAGTGTGTGTGCTGAGCACGCGCATTTTAAGTGAAACTTCTTTGTGTTTTGTCACAGAAATTGTATTTGTTATGGTGATGTTTTTAATTCAATGATTGAGATTTGAGAGTATATCTTATTTATTTTTGTGTTGAAATTTCCATACGATCACTTTGAATAATGATATAATTGACTTATGATAACGAAAGTAAGATGCATATATTTGGGATTGTAAAGTATCTAAATGCCATTACTCTCAAGTCTATCATTCAATGTCAATCATACAAATCAAAACACAATTTCGGTCACAAAACCCAAAGAAGTTTGACTTGGAACGCACGTCCTCGGCACACCCCCTCTTTAAAAAAAAAAAAATGTATTATTAGAATCATTACAATTACTATTTTATATTAATCTATATACAATTCATGTGTTGTGTACACACCGTGCATGTTTTCCACTTCTGCCCTTTTTTAGTATAAATGGTACATTTCTACTCACTTGGAATTTCTTTAACAGTGGTGTGCGTGTGCACGCACAGTGTCCCGCCTGCTATATCCAGCCTACAGGCTCTGACCTACCTACACCTCGTGTGTGTGCTCTGCAGGACTTTTTCTATGAGATGGTCCTATTGAAAGGTGCATACACTTTACCATATGTTATTATAAAAATCTGTTTGGTCTTTATCCCCTGTAATAAGGTCTCATGGCAGCAAAAACCTGTGCTAAAAGTGAAGACATAATTACAATGAGATTGATCTAAAGAAGATATTCCATGTTATGAAATAGATTTTTTTTTTTTATGATGTAGATCAGTAGAATGTATTTTGTACCATGTTTGCAGCTACGGTAGTAGAGTTAAACACAACTTTCATTATGGTATGTTAAAATATATTTAATTTATATAATGTATGTAGTATTGTTGAAACCAAAGCATATTGTCTAAACAAATTAATATTTATGTCTGAACATGGTAATTTCTATTTAAAAAAAAAAGTGTTGATTCATAAAGAAGTATTATACAGATGTAGCTATATAATCTTTCCCTGCTGCCGAGCATGTAACCGTGGCATCCCACGGCTCCAGGGATTATTACTGTGGGGGTCCTGATAAAGAATAGTCCTCTGGAGCCACGGCTCCAGTGCAGGTGAGTCTGGCTACATCCTGTGTCATGGGGTTAAAGAACAAAACTTACACTTCTCCTCATATGTGCTTAAATTTAGTCATTCGTATCCCTCCAGTTTTTGTACTCTCCCATGCATCCTTTTTCTTTTATATTGGCACTGTATCATGTACAGGAAGATCACAGGATGATGGTTTCATTTTCCCTATAAATGGCAGGTGATTCTGTCATTGTCAGACCGTTTTCTAACATTTCCTTTTACGATCTATCCATTTTTTCATGAACATGTACCTTCATGTTGTTCTGTGGGCATTATGATAGAGGGGTACCTGACTCCAGGTCCTGTTTGTTTTCCTGCTCTGATTGTCTTATAGCACAGCTGTCCAACTAATTTGGAATCATTTTTTATTAAGATTTTAGTTTGTTCCTCTTTACATTTGATGGTTCCGAGTCTTGCTGTCTTTGTGGAAGCCGTCATGGAGGCTTCTTGTTCTACTATATTTTAAAGGGGCTGTTGTGTGTGTGTGTCTCTCGCGTTGTGCGACCCCTTCTGTACCGAGGCCCGTGGCCACTTCTGCGCATGCACAGAGTCCGACGGCCATGACGTCACTTCCGTCGCGGATTTTCATTACAACACAATGACATTTTTTCCCATCAAAACTCTGTAGGTGCCAGCAAATAAGTTTCACTGCAAAAAAATATGTAATGGTGGATCCTAAACAGTATAGTGGGTTCCTGAGCTGATGTGGGGACTGAGCACTTCGTAAGGCCCCAAACTGCACCTTAGCGTGGGTGATATAGCTTTCAATTACAGCAAGAGCTTCCAAAGTCGCACCCCACAATGCTTGTCATCCGCAGCAGCAAGGCTTTGTGTGGAGTGACTTTGGACTCGGCACGCACCACAGCGGCCACAGGGGACCTGGCCTTACTGAATATTAAGAAGCTGCAAGCTAAAATAGCACTGAGTATCTTCCACTCTAAAATTGGTTGTGGTTAAAGAGCGCATACAGAAAATCACTATGGAGGACTGACAGAGGGTCCGTAAAGCAACGGTCTGCGATCATCGCCATATTTTATTATTTTTAACGTAACCATTTGGGTGCTGTGGGGTCTGCCACTCCAGGGTTCCCGTGACGCAGTAGCTATGTCGTAAAATGCCAGCTTGTTTTTCTCATCCGTGACCGAGCGATGGTGAGTGCTGGAGGGGTCGTGGCGTTCTGAGACTCAAAGGGCTGACGGAACTTTATTTTATATTAATCAAAGAGCTCTCTTTTCCAATGCGGTATTTCTGTGAAACATCTGATGTTCTCTTCAGGAGATACTAGCGTTTGAAATATTACGTGTCCGGGAGCCCAGTGCAGGTTAAATGTTGCCATGGTTACCTCCATCGCTAGAGATGAACAAAAACATGATTTTTAACACTAAAAAAACATGATCGGGGAGCAAGATGCTAACATGCTGGGTTAAACTCTCAGTTTCTGCGGGGGATTGCTGCTTTCATGCTTTTTAACTCCCTTCCCATAGCAATCTTACAAATCTCTCCTGGAGATTAAAACATTACATTTGAATGTATCTAGGTATAAAGAGCTACAGATGTAGCAAGACCTACTGTTTCTGGCAATGGGGCAAGCCGCTTGACCATGGCTTCCCTGGTGCAACAGGATTATTGATATGGTGGGGTCAGATCTGGGAACATTGATGATCCTCCCCCCCCCCCCCCTTTGGCCGCGTCCATGGTGCTGGAGCGATTTGTAGCCATGGGGTAGACGCGACCGGGAGGCTTGGCGGCGTGACGTCACGGAGCTGGTTCGCCCTCATTGAGTTAGCCGCTCTCTTGACCGGGCCGTCGTGCGGCAGAAACACATTTGTCTGCTCATGGATCGCCGGCGCTTCTCGTCGTGCGCACGGCCGCGCGCTCTGTGGCATGCCTCATAGAAGCACAGCATTTTGATCGCGCCGCGAGCACGGTCGCACTTACCATGGGCGCGGCCTTGCGCAACACGACCGCGGCAGCACCCCCGGAGCCACGGTTTTAAGATTTTTCATACACGGCTCTGGAGACCGTGTCGCTACATTTGCATAGTTGTCGAGAAATGTGCAATAGAAATCTGCATTACTTAACATGGCGGGATGGGGTATTACATAATTTGTCCCCCTCTGATCTGCTGCTTTTTAATAGAATAGCTGTTGGTGAATTACAAAACGTTAACATAATTAGTTCCACACAAGGTCTAAATAATCTGAGCCATGTTGAGTCTTTCTGCAGTTGCTTCGGTTTCCACCGCAGAGTACTCAAGGGCGTTACCCAGGGTGTGGCTAGTCCATCGATATGATCATCATGAGTGTGATCGTACTAGTCTGATTTTATGGTTCCTACCAGGTTCAGAACCTGCATCAGTGAGTTGGCTTCTGAAGTTCTTTTACCTATTAGTGATGTTATTTTATGCCATAATCAAGTTTTCCAATATAATTTGACTTCTTTTAGTCATTCTACATAGACTTTTCTCTACTGAGAAGCAGAATATGCTCAAACGTAAATGTAGGTTGTTTTACTGTGTGATATTTTATAAGGTGACCATCTCTCCTCTGCTTCCCAGCAACTTCAAGCCGCAATTGCAGTTGCTTTATTTTATTTAACACTCTTTGAACAGGGAAGTTTCCCCAGAGCTGATAGGACTTTTTTTTAGCCCCCCGCATGCATACATACCCCATGTTAAAGCCCCTCCTCCCCCAATTGTCCGTTCAAATCTTGCGGATCTCGCGTGCTAATAGGAAATGGCAAGGTCTTCATTCTATCAGACAGCCATTTTTTAAAGCCCCTGTTTCAACACCACTAACTTAAACGTTACAGATCTCTGGAATCGGTGGGTCCCCAGGGCTACAAAATAATGCTGTAGAAGCCTGTTTAAAAATAAATAAATGTTTGATTTAAAAAATGGGCCGGATTGCTGCTTTAATACCTTCTTTTGAAATTCAAATAATCTGCCAACAAAGTAGAACCTTAAAGGAGTATTTCGTGGTTTCATGGAAGTGTTACTGTGAGGATCAGGAAGACCTATTTCATTTGGGATTTCCGGTTTTCTGTGTCACTTTTTTGCTAAAACGTGTTCATTTTTTATTTTTTGTGTTTTTTCACCAATGTTTTCTTTTATTTAAAAACATGTGTTAACAAGGTGTCCAAATAGAGACACCATTTGAATGGGGTGTTTATCGGGCACTTTTTTATTTTCCCGTTTTCGTACTGGCCCTGAAGGGGGAGGGTGGCATGGCTTCAGGCCGAGGGGCCCATCCCGAAAGGAGCTGTGAGTTTGAGAGGGTGTGTGGGGGGGGGGGGTTTAGAGTGGTATTTAAGGAGTGGGAAAGGGATCTTACCTCCCTCTTTCCACCCACCCACCGGTTTGTTATGGTTTATGGGGTGTGAGGGGTTGGCATTGCTCAGTTTAATCGTCGCAGCTTGGGGATGGTATAGTGGGAGTAGTGTAACACCGGTGGTCACTCGTCAGTATTGGCTCCTTGTTGGGAGGTGTTGGACCTCGTAATTGGAGGTTTGGGGAAGGTGGGGCCATTCCCGGCTCAGGTAGCTTGAATGGTGCTGTCCTTCCATACGGTGTGTTTTGCGCCATGCGGCCTGGGTGGCGATGTGGGTACGAGCGAAGGGTATCCCTCAAGCTCTTGGGTCCCTTGTAGTAATAAAGCTGTGCCCGGTTTATCCCCCCAAGAAGTCATGTGTTGTCGTTCTTTGGAACTCGAGGGAGCGGACCAGCTCGAAGCGTGGGTAAGACGAGTGCGATCTATCAACATAGATGAGGTCTTGGGCCATGGGGTGCTCCAAAACAGAATATACAAACTTTGTTTGAATAGTCTCCTTTTCTAACCATTGATAGTGAGCAGAGGAAAGGAAATGTATTAGAAAACAGGACAAATGAAACCGTGACTCAGCACTTGGGCCATGAAGGCTTTGTTCTGTTATGCGGTTACCAAGGTTACGCAATATTGCAGAACTTAAACATATCTAACCCCTCGGCTGGTGAAGACCCTGTTGTACATTTATTCTGCAATGTGATATGGGACTCGGGCAGCAGTGGCATTAAAATGGGCTCATTATTTTGTGGGAGAATTATTTTTTTTTAAAGAAAAAAGAATTCTAATGTTAGTAGACAAATAACAAATAATAAAATTAGATTTATTTAGAAGGCGTGCTTAGTGCCAAATTATATTTAGTGTTTAATAACGTGATGAAAGCTTGCTGCAATGTATATTTTGTTGTTTTGTGCAACGGTTTTCAACCTTTATAATAATCGTTGAAATCCTTCAAATGTTCTGGGGTTTTTGTGTTTTTTTTTAAATATATAAATAATCCTTTTGTTTTCACTGCTCCTTGCTGTCTCTTGTTCCCTCTTCGCCACCTTACTCTCTCCTCCGTCATGCCCTGCTGCTCTAGCACTCTCTCCTCCTCTGCCTCAGGGCTCGTCCAGGGTGGTGCTGAGCGGGCGCTCACGCTAGACACATTGCGACAATGCACGTGCCCTGCGTGAGCGCCTGCTCAGCCGCTTGCCGAGCGAGCAAATTTGAATTTGCCGCTCGCAAGCGCGTCACTTGAGCGGTTTGCCCAATAAGGGTGAACCAGCTCCGTGACGTACAGGCCGCGCCCTCAGACGCGCGCGCCCCCACACACGTGCGCACCTAGCCGGCCAGGAAAAGCACGGCCGAGCAGGGCGCAGCGCTGGAGTGCCAGCGCGCCTCTACCCACCCTGGACGAGGCCTTTCTGTGTCTGCTCCTCTGTGCACACCTCTCTTCTCCATCTCATCCTCTCCTTTCTGTGTCTGCTCCTCTGTGCACGCCTCTCTTCTCCATCTCATCCTCTCCTTTCTGTGTCTGCTCCTCTGTGCACGCCTCTCTTCTCCATCTCATCCTCTCCTTTCTGTGTCTGCTCCTCTGTGCACACCTCTCTTCTCCATCTCATCCTCTCCTTTCTGTGTCTGCTCCTCTGTGCACACCTCTCTTCTCCATCTCATCCTCTCCTTTCTGTGTCTGCTCCTCTCTGTGCACACCTCTCTTCTCCATCTCATCCTCTCCTTTCTGTGTCTGCTCCTCTGTGCACACCTCTCTTCTCCATCTCATCCTCTCCTTTCTGTGTCTGCTCCTCTGTGCACACCTCTCTTCTCCATCTCATCCTCTCCTTTCTGTGTCTGCTCCTCTGTGCACACCTCTCTTCTCCATCTCATCCTCTCCTTTCTGTGTCTGCTCCTCTGTGCACACCTCTCTTCTCCATCTCATCCTCTCCTTTCTGTCTGTTTCATCATCCTACTTCTTGCTCCTATTCACCTCTTCTCTTTGCACTCCCTCCATTACCTCCTCCACAATCTGTCTCCTCTCATCAGAATCTGTGCTGTTATAAGTTGGTATATATGTTGCAGACGTCCTCTGTTATTTATATATACAGTATATATAAATAACGCTTCACAATTACTTACAATATAGTGAAAGAACCTTTACAGACAGTCCCTTAAATCCCATTTTTGTTGTGCCTGAGGTTACAAGTTGCTGGCACAGGGAATTGAACCAGGCTGATGGCAGCACAGAGTTGGCGGCATTACTGACTGAGCCGCACAGCATTCAGCACTCTCTCTCTGGCAGTAAAAGGGTTAATTTCATTATCCAGACACGGATGTGTCCATATGTTTTTACGGTTTCTTTCAATGTTTTTTAGATCTGATTTAAACAGTTTTTTTTTACCTTTGCACACAGCCTTGGCCTGGTTAATATATAATTAGTAGGGGTCCTTGTGCTTGCCATCTCATGCATATTAAGCACAGATCTGATTGCCGCGTGGCCGGACCATGTTTATTATCGTCATGGGCCTGGAAATTGCTTTCCAGATGCTCATTACACGTGTACCACCAAGTATGAACCAGTACCTTTCCATTTTTAATGTGTGGCATGGACGTAGAGCCGGGGAAGGGGCAACTGCAGTCCTCAAGGGCCACCAACAGGTCAGATGTTAAGGATATGCCTGCTTCAGCACAGGTGGCTCAATAACTGAGCCCCTGATTGAGCCACCTGTGCTGAAGCATAGGAAAATCCTTAACGCCTGACCTATTGGTGGTCCATGAGGACTGCAGTTGCCCACCACTGGTGTAGTTTCATGCGGTGTGGTGCTGGGTTTCGTGATGCAGCTCAGGAGATACAGCAGCCTATAGCAAGACAAATGTGTATTTTATTCATTCTGCTTGTCTCAAAAGAAGAGCTTCAGTATTTAACCAAACTGTCATTGATCTTATAAATAAACCCTTGACGTGTCTGAAAAACACTGTGCATTATAAAAAAACATCTTTTGGGGTGTTGGAAGCTTTTAGATCCATCTATTGAAAGCTAGAACACAATTGACTCCTAAAAGAACGAGGCAATTTCTGGACCTTCACACTACTTTGATCAATGTAAATATCAAAAAGATGTACCAACTGCAAATAATTTACCTGACTGTACTAATACATAGTACCCCCACTACCATATTCATTCATTAACATCATAAGGTGCAACATATACAGAGAAAATGTTATTTCCCCTTTTAACACAAAATACTGTAACACATTAAATAACAAATGTGTGAACGCTTTAACCATTGTTGTCAGTATAGCTACTATTAAATAGCACGCCAGCGTTACAGCAACTGATTGCCTTAACGGGAGCGTTAATATCTAGTGTGTGTGGGTGTGTGTGTGGCGCTTTTCTTCCCCTTCCCCCATCTTGTCCCTTTTCTGTCCTCAATTACACACCATTTGGATACTACATCCAGTAAAATTCACATATAATCATTGGTCTCATTTGCACTGCAATTCTTTTTTTCTTTGTGTGTGTGTGTGTGTGTGTGTGTGTACGCACACGCACACATTCATATTCATACACCGTGTGAAAAATAGAACAATCTCATCAGTTGTTGACCTTGATTATCATGACCGTTTGAACAAATTCAGTAATAATCACATATGATTATGGTTACATAATTGCTGCAATCTAGAAGGAACACACACAGGTGCTGAGTGCTCTCATTCAGTCACTGTATCGATGCGCTTCTCTCTCATTCAGTCACTGTATCACTGCGCTTCTCTCATTCAGTCACTGTATCGATGCGCTTCTCTCTCATTCAGTCACTGTATCGATGCGCTTCTCTCTCATTCAGTCACTGTATCGATGCGCTTCTCTCCCATACCTGCGGAATGATGCATTCCAGATTTACACAGCTGCATTAAAAAAAAAACATATTTACACACTTCCCACAAATAGAAGTCTGTTCTTGAATCACCGCACATAATCTTGTAGCGAGATGTTTGAAAAGCTGCATTAGGGATTGTTCCCAGTGCTAAATGCTTTAAAACACCTATACATTTTAAGATAGTTTTTTTTTTAAATAGGTCTTCAAATAGGGCAGTATGTGTCCCTTGTAATCTCAGCACATGTATACAACTGTGGCTTTAAAAATTCAGTGTTTCTTGGCTTTAAACTGGTTTGCTTAGTTCCTTATTTATTTATTTTTAGTATTGATTTAAGCTGTAAGAAAATAAGTAAGTTTAATGCCTCCCCATATTCTTCTCCATTGTCAGTCTCCCGGAGACATGTAGAATGAGGCTGCGTCCATGGAGAGTGCGGGGCTTCACGCTTGGCTCTAGCTGGAGCGATGTGTGCCCTGTAGTTGGACGCGATGAGGGGATGTGTCGTGGCTGTGACGTCACAGAGCTGGTTCTCCCTCATTGGGCAAAACGCTCATGTGACCCAGCCGTTGCACGAGAAAACAGATTATTTTTTTGTTTCCTCGCGCATCGCGAGCGTGGGTGCCTCTGGTCGCACGCTATAAAGTCACCCTCATAGAGGCACGTAAATTTGGTTGCACAATGACTACTGTACATATGCATCCATAGGGCACGTGAAGGGTTAAGCATCTGACATCCCTCGCATTTTCCTTAGTGACCTGTTTCTTTATGAGAACTTTTAGTTTGCTGACCCTGTATCCTTTTATGGTGTTTTATATTTTACTGTGATTGAAACTCCCACAATGAGGCGGTCAATACTGAAAGGGTAATGTTTAAGCCTACGAGTGCCCCAAGATGTACCCTGAATGTCATTGGGGCCCTATGCCGTACTGGTACGTCATGCTCCTCTGTGCACGCCTCTCTTCTCCATCTCATCCTCTCCTTTCTGTGTCTGCTCCTCTGTGCACACCTCTCTTCTCCATCTCATCCTCTCCTTTCTGTGTCTGCTCCTCTGTGCACACCTCTCTTCTCCATCTCATCCTCTCCTTTCTGTGTCTGCTCCTCTCTGTGCACACCTCTCTTCTCCATCTCATCCTCTCCTTTCTGTGTCTGCTCCTCTGTGCACACCTCTCTTCTCCATCTCATCCTCTCCTTTCTGTGTCTGCTCCTCTGTGCACACCTCTCTTCTCCATCTCATCCTCTCCTTTCTGTGTCTGCTCCTCTGTGCACACCTCTCTTCTCCATCTCATCCTCTCCTTTCTGTGTCTGCTCCTCTGTGCACACCTCTCTTCTCCATCTCATCCTCTCCTTTCTGTCTGTTTCATCATCCTACTTCTTGCTCCTATTCACCTCTTCTCTTTGCACTCCCTCCATTACCTCCTCCACAATCTGTCTCCTCTCATCAGAATCTGTGCTGTTATAAGTTGGTATATATGTTGCAGACGTCCTCTGTTATTTATATATACAGTATATATAAATAACGCTTCACAATTACTTACAATATAGTGAAAGAACCTTTACAGACAGTCCCTTAAATCCCATTTTTGTTGTGCCTGAGGTTACAAGTTGCTGGCACAGGGAATTGAACCAGGCTGATGGCAGCACAGAGTTGGCGGCATTACTGACTGAGCCGCACAGCATTCAGCACTCTCTCTCTAGCAGTAAAAGAGTTAATTTCATTATCCAGACACGGGTGTGTCCATATGTTTTTACGGTTTCTTTCAATGTTTTTTAGATCTGATTTAAACAGTTTTTTTTTACCTTTGCACACAGCCTTGGCCTGGTTAATATATAATTAGTAGGGGTCCTTGTGCTTGCCATCTCATGCATATTAAGCACAGATCTGATTGCCGCGTGGCCGGACCATGTTTATTATCGTCATGGGCCTGGAAATTGCTTTCCAGATGCTCATTACACGTGTACCACCAAGTATGAACCAGTACCTTTCCATTTTTAATGTGTGGCATGGACGTAGAGCCGGGGAAGGGGCAACTGCAGTCCTCAAGGGCCACCAACAGGTCAGATGTTAAGGATATGCCTGCTTCAGCACAGGTGGCTCAATAACTGAGCCCCTGATTGAGCCACCTGTGCTGAAGCATAGGAAAATCCTTAACGCCTGACCTATTGGTGGTCCATGAGGACTGCAGTTGCCCACCACTGGTGTAGTTTCATGCGGTGTGGTGCTGGGTTTCGTGATGCAGCTCAGGAGATACAGCAGCCTATAGCAAGACAAATGTGTATTTTATTCATTCTGCTTGTCTCAAAAGAAGAGCTTCAGTATTTAACCAAACTGTCATTGATCTTATAAATAAACCCTTGACGTGTCTGAAAAACACTGTGCATTATAAAAAAACATCTTTTGGGGTGTTGGAAGCTTTTAGATCCATCTATTGAAAGCTAGAACACAATTGACTCCTAAAAGAACGAGGCAATTTCTGGACCTTCACGCTACTTTGATCAATGTAAATATCAAAAAGATGTACCAACTGCAAATAATTTACCTGACTGTACTAATACATTGTACCCCCACTACCATATTCATTCATTAACATCATAAGGTGCAACATATACAGAGAAAATGTTATTTCCCCTTTTAACACAAAATACTGTAACACATTAAATAACAAATGTGTGAACGCTTTAACCATTGTTGTCAGTATAGCTACTATTAAATAGCACGCCAGCGTTACAGCAACTGATTGCCTTAACGGGAGCGTTAATATCTAGTGTGTGTGGGTGTGTGTGTGGCGCTTTTCTTCCCCTTCCCCCATCTTGTCCCTTTTCTGTCCTCAATTACACACCATTTGGATACTACATCCAGTAAAATTCACATATAATCATTGGTCTCATTTGCACTGCAATTCTTTTTTTCTTTGTGTGTGTGTGTGTGTGTGTGTGTACGCACACGCACACATTCATATTCATACACCGTGTGAAAAATAGAACAATCTCATCAGTTGTTGACCTTGATTATCATGACCGTTTGAACAAATTCAGTAATAATCACATATGATTATGGTTACATAATTGCTGCAATCTAGAAGGAACACACACAGGTGCTGAGTGCTCTCATTCAGTCACTGTATCGATGCGCTTCTCTCTCATTCAGTCACTGTATCACTGCGCTTCTCTCATTCAGTCACTGTATCGATGCGCTTCTCTCTCATTCAGTCACTGTATCGATGCGCTTCTCTCTCATTCAGTCACTGTATCGATGCGCTTCTCTCCCATACCTGCGGAATGATGCATTCCAGATTTACACAGCTGCATTAAAAAAAAAACATATTTACACACTTCCCACAAATAGAAGTCTGTTCTTGAATCACCGCACATAATCTTGTAGCGAGATGTTTGAAAAGCTGCATTAGGGATTGTTCCCAGTGCTAAATGCTTTAAAACACCTATACATTTTAAGATAGTTTTTTTTTTAAATAGGTCTTCAAATAGGGCAGTATGTGTCCCTTGTAATCTCAGCACATGTATACAACTGTGGCTTTAAAAATTCAGTGTTTCTTGGCTTTAAACTGGTTTGCTTAGTTCCTTATTTATTTATTTTTAGTATTGATTTAAGCTGTAAGAAAATAAGTAAGTTTAATGCCTCCCCATATTCTTCTCCATTGTCAGTCTCCGGGAGACATGTAGAATGAGGCTGCGTCCATGGAGAGTGCGGGGCTTCACGCTTAGCTCTAGCTGGAGCGATGTGTGCCCTGTAGTTGGACGCGATGAGGGGATGTGTCGTGGCTGTGACGTCACAGAGCTGGTTCTCCCTCATTGGGCAAAACGCTCATGTGACCCAGCCGTTGCACGAGAAAACAGATTATTTTTTTGTTTCCTCGCGCATCGCGAGCGTGGGTGCCTCTGGTCGCACGCTGTAAAGTCACCCTCATAGAGGCACGTAAATTTGGTTGCACAATGACTACTGTACATATGCATCCATAGGGCACGTGAAGGGTTAAGCATCTGACATCCCTCGCATTTTCCTTAGTGACCTGTTTCTTTATGAGAACTTTTAGTTTGCTGACCCTGTATCCTTTTATGGTGTTTTATATTTTACTGTGATTGAAACTCCCACAATGAGGCGGTCAATACTGAAAGGGTAATGTTTAAGCCTACGAGTGCCCCAAGATGTACCCTGAATGTCATTGGGGCCCTATGCCGTACTGGTACGTCATGCAAGATATACCTGTCTTTGTGGTGGGATTAAGTTCACTTGGTGAAGCGGTCAACGTGATCAAAATGTACATGGAGTAGCCGCCTGTTCTGTTTGTCCTGGGAGCCCTGCCCCGCGAGTCTGGTTATGTGATTGCCACACCAAGCGTGGTTGAGATCCAGAGGACCTGTGGTTCTTGGGTGCTAATGGTCTTTCAACTCTCAGTGGGTTAGGCAGGGAGAATGAATAGAGGAGGTGTGTAACAAATACAGTGCATTAGATATGTAGATATTACATAATGAGAGCAGTATTTCTAATGCATAAAATCGAACTGGTTATGTGAAAATGAATCTGTCCTTATTTGTATTAGTTCTTCCAGGGATCCGTCTCTTTATTGTTACAAAAGTGTTTCATGTCCTTCCACTTACTAAAATAGTTTTTAAAAAATTAAAAAATAATATGTAATGCTGGTCTTCCGTTGTATTCCTGTGAGCTAATCAATGTTTCTGCTCTTTTTCTGACAGCTGTTTGGTGATTCGGAGGCGCAGCTAAGGAGGATATTGAAGTTGATTGCAGGAGGTGGACTGTCAATAACGGGCTCCCACAACATGTGTGGAGACTACCTGTACAGCGGCCACACAGTCATATTAACGCTGACCTACATGTTTATTAAAGAGTGTAAGTTCTTTCCAGATTTCACTGTGGTAACTACTAGGAGAAGGTCAGCTCCATTCCGATTAAATGGGACTAATATCTTCTCTGGCACAAGGAAGACAGCTTCACCGCGTTGGGGAGAGGGGGAAGAAGAGAGGGGGTTTGCAACAGAATCACACTGTGCAATGTAAAACAAAAAAAGATCAAATCCGTTCATGTTGCGTGCAGGGCACTTTGCAATACCAATTTACAAAATGTAGCAGGCCTTTTTTTATTTGTTGAATGTGCCAAAAATAATTGCGCTGAAAAAAGTTTTAGCCAAGAAGCCTGACTAGTCGTTGGGTCCATACATGCCACCTGAAAAAGATTTGTCAATACCCCAGTTTGTATTTGAACATAGACTGGCTATAATTGAGTGTGATAGGCCATTGGTTTTTTGATACGTATGGTGTGTACATGTATTGACTTTAGTTATGATACCTTTCTGTTTCTGTTCACATAGATTCTTCTAAGCGTCTCTGGTGGTATCACTGGATCTGCTGGTTCCTCAGCGTTGCTGGGATCGTCTGTATTCTCCTGGCTCATGACCACTACACTGTGGATGTCATTGTGGCTTATTACATCACCTCCAGAATGTTCTGGTGGTACCACACTATGGCCAACCAACAAGTGAGTTTACATATGACTATTTTTATTTCAATATATGTTTTATCCAGGGACTGAGCGTCAAACAGTACTTAAATGACATTATGGTACTGAGGTGCGGTGTAATTTTATAGTGATGCACAGATTTGCTACTCGAGGTAAGGAAACAACCAGGTTTTAGGGGTAGCACTCACCTAAGCAGTTGTCCATGTGATATCTATAGGTAAGATTAGAGTTACAGAGATCTGGACAACTTGGCCGGTTTGCAGCACTTGAGGACCAAACTTATGCATCACTGACCTACAGTATAGTCTATTTTATGCCCAGATAACACAGTTCTGTATGATTGGCAGGGCAAAGCCAGCTGTTAATGGTTTTGTTTCGTTAAATGTTTTTGTACCACTTTCATATTTTGCAGTAGTTGTTACAAAAAGATAGTTGCTTAATATAAAAATAGTGTTATATAGTCAGCAAATGGACAAAAATAAATTACATTTAATTCAATACGTTTTTAATATACTTTGAAAACTGGTCTTGTTAAAATGATTTGTAAATATAATTGCTTTTAGAAGAAGCTTTTAAGGGCTATCAAGCAGTCATTGATCCACATCATTGATTTATGCGAGAACCTCTTAAATGTGTGCCTTTCCCCTGAGGATTGCAGTTTGCCCTTTTTAATCATACTGCTTTGTCAGGTAGTTCCAGGATAAGTCATGATAAACTTTCCCTTACATGTACATACCTTTTTATTAAATGTAATTTCAATCACATAAAGATTGGTTGAATGGATACTATTCCTCTTACCCGTAATAACCGTCCTTAAGAGAAGGACGGTCTGAGTGGCTAAAGGACTACTATTTTGAGTTAATAAGAAGCTGATCTCTTCTATGATGGGACATTTAATCTGTGGTTTTCCTGTACGCGTGGGAGATGGAAGGGGAGGCCACGACGGATAATGGCCTTTTTGTGATATTAACTTGTTGACTTATAAATTGGGGCTTTCGGTTGAAAACACGGAGACAATGAGTGTTTAACATGAAGGTGCAAACAGCATCAATTGCGGCGTATTGGCCGTTGCATCCATTACTGCGCAATGAACCTAACCGAGTGCCTCACGTAGGAAATAGGTTTCCAAACTGGATGACATGAATTGTTGTATTTGTACTGCATTCACTGCCAATACTTCTTGCAAGGCAGCATATGGCGAGCTTTTCAGCCCCTGAAGGGGTTATGGAATAGAATAATAATTTTAATTATATGAGGTCAACAACATTCTATTTGTTCTCTTGCTATTGTATCGTAGCTTGTGTTAAGAACGATCACAAATGTATTACATGTACCGTAAAAGTCATCATTGAATTAACCTTTATTATTGGCAAGATGTGCATACAGCATAATGTCGGCTAACAAGTGGAGGGGAAAATACAGTATTATATAATAAAAATGTTTGTGTTCTTTAATTCTGCAGCCTTCCTTTAACATTTTGTAGTACAATACAGTATACTTTAAATTGGTCGGCATTCTCTCTGCTTTCCTAAGAAAACATGCAATTCTCATGTTATTATGAGACACCAAAGCGACTCTAGTATTTCTGCAGCGCAGCAAAGAAATAAAAGAATAGTACCTATCTCCGAAGTGCATGAACCAGAAACGTTTGGGTCAATGTGAATAGCACGAAACATTTGTCTAAGCAAACCATGTATTTATTGATTTCTAATCAAGTATCATAGATTGTTCTTTCAACCTGTTGAATCTGCATGGATTGGCTTGAGTTTAATAGCAAACCAAGTACAGTTTTCTTATTTGGAAAAGCTTTGGGTGTATGTGTGTCTCGTATATTATGTTATCATATTAATATAATGATTCGCTTCTAAATAACCAGGGGATCCATGGAAAGAAAGGTTTTATTAATCCTTGTTGAATGAACCATACCAATGTATCCCATTTGTCACCATATCTATTAGTGGTTAATTGATTGGGGGAATTTTGTGGCTTTTCTTGTCTTTCAAGCATCACATAACTATGTGTTTGTATCCTTTTCGGCAGGCACTGAAAGAGGCGTGTCCAACGAACCACCTCTCACGGGTGTGGTGGTACAAACCCTTCCAGTACTTCGAAAGAAATGTTCACGGTGCCGTGCCGCGCTCCTATCAGTGGCCCTTTCCGTGGCCGTTGCTGTCTCTTAATAGACAAGTCAAGTACAGCCGAGTGGTGAATGACACATAACAGCTGTGGAACACAAGGGAGCTGTGCTGGGACCTGTCCGAAGGGCTAAGAACTCTGTGAGACGACGCCATAAAAGCAAACTCCTACCACCCTTTTATCTGTTAACAGTTACCTTGACCTATTCGGTTACCTGGTCAGCACTGTGATATTTTTCTTTCTAAAGGACCCACCATGTTGGACATCAATGAAAACAAGAATCTAACGGATCATGCACTGTACAGTATTCCCTGTACATTTGGGAACTGCGTTACCCAGAGCCATGCTCCTTTGTATATGAACCAACAGCATAAACAGTGAGCTTTTATACCCTAGCTTTTTGTGTTTTCCAGTCATGTCTGGGAATAAAACATATTATTTTCTTGGGAAAACATATTTTTCATATTACTTGGCCCCAAATATTTGGGCTAAAAGCCATTTTCTAACCAGTGTCTCTATGAAGGCTTTGAAGTTCCTGAACATGGTTAAGCTGCAGCCCCACTTGGCAATTTATGGTATATAACAGATCATGTCCGAGCCAATGATTGAGCCATCTGTGCTGAAGCAGGGATATCCTGAATAACCCTTACCTGTTGGTGGCCCTTGAGGACTGGGGTTGGCCGCCCCTGTAATTGATGCTGGTAAAGCACTCCCAAATATAACAGTTTTTGTTGTTATCATTTATTTATTTTTTCATTCCTTTTTTTTTTTTTTTTTTTTAACCTTTTGTTTTATTGTTTGGAAAATGTTCAAATGAAGGCCAAACTCTGACTGGTACAATAGCATATAGCAGGGGAATGAAGTACTTCCATTGAGTTGCGCATTAAGTTAAGGCATACTGCAGAGAGGTTGGAATTATGAAGCAGCAAAATTCATATATGTGGCCATGTATATCCATTATTATTTCCCAGTGAGTATTTCTAAATGGTAACCTACTGGAGAATGTCACAATACATGACATTATTACGATTGGGACGACCTAACATATAATATTTTTGAACCGTTAGTGGGACTGCAGCTTTACCATCTAAAATCTTTCTACCTGTTGCTGCACCAATGTTCTACATAAAAATGACAGACAAAGAATGGTTTTAGTAACTATGATTTTGTAAAAATCTTGGAGCGGCAGTGTCAAAAAGTGAACAATAATTACACTGTTGTAAAGTGATTTTTCTAAGTATTTCCTAACTTTATTTTTCAAAATGATGTGTACATAGATGACATTTAAAGATTTTTACATGTTGGAGAAAGATTTAATTGGGGGGTGGGAGGGGGGGGGGGGGGGAGCTAGTTGTCTATGTTTCTAGTGCCTTTCTTGTCTTGATTGTATGGTCAGTAGGCAGTCTTAAATATTTTAATTTTAAATAAAGTATTCCGTGGCCGATCTGAAAATATATGGAGATATTACAGAATTCTGCATTGAGATCTAAAGAGAACCTTGTCTTTGCTTACATGACATTTGAAGGTTTGAAGTCTTGTGATAAGTTGATGTATTCCAGGGGTGCGCACACTTTTTACATCGCGCCCCACTTTTCCTCTGGGCAATTAGTAGCAGCCCCATCTGCCCTCAAGCGACAGCAAAACATGGGGCGATCGCACACGATGCTACGTGCGTGCCGGGCCCATTAAACTGTGCCCCCCTCCGTACAAAATGTCACCCCTGATGTATTCCATCCATTTTTTTTATTATATACTTGGAAATTAGATTTTTGACAACAAAACAGCCATTTATTCCCATATTCTTTGTACCCAGTGTTTACAGTCACTTTATAAACATTTCAGTTTAGTCTGTTAACTCCATTCTGTCTGTATTTGATACACAGAAATAGACTTTTTCGCTACGTTTTATTTGTGCAGAAAATTCACGTACTGCGTTTTCGCTTTAACCATATTAATGAAAAGTATTTGATCGTATGATTGCCAATGTACAGAATATAATAGTTTTTTAAGAATGACGAAATATATCTACAATTGATATATATATTCACATATATATATATATATATATTCTGTATTTTCTGTAAAGCAGAGTTTTCTTCTGTGTTTTTTTGTGTATTCACAAGGTGATATTTGTACTGTAAAAACTATTGGTGATTTGAGAAAAAAAAATCCTTTAAAAAGCAAATAGAAAACACTTGAATTGTGTTTGTGCTTGTATTCATAGCCTTATCATTAATGCTGGGCAGTATGGATCCGAGATATGAAGTCTGTCTATTTATAGTGTCTTCTTTTGACTTAATATAAAAACACACTTTTTTATTTAAATGTTATAAAACGGTTTGCTGCATCTTCTTTTTTTTTTTTTCAACTTGATCCTATCATGCGTCTCTATCATGGTTTTCACCGTCACTGTTATTTTTGTCCCTTTGTTGTTTCCAGAACTGTTAATTAAAATATATTTATATTTAACTCGACTGCAAATTGATTTATCTACAGATGTTTGTTTATGGTATGTTCCAGCTGTTGAAATATAAGAAAAAAATGTAATAAAAATCAGAATAATCTATGGTTGGGGCATAGTTGTGTTTGACTGAACAGCCCAATTCTTAATGATAATGGGTATAAAGATTTAGGACATCGGCTTTTCCCCCCAGTGTTATATGACCTGCGTATTATTCAGCATGATGTAAAATTGCCATCTCCTTTCTCAGGGAGATTTCAGCTGAATAGAAATCAAACGTTCCAGAGTAAGGGGAAAATATTTAAACTCCAGTCCTCACGTCTCCCCCTCCCCCCCAACAGGTCAGGTTTTCAGGATATCCTGAAAATCTGACACGGGGGGGGGTGCTTGAGGACTACAATTGAGCATTCCTGGTGTAACGACTATTGTATTGTCTAGTGGTCTTTCTAATATAAAAATGAAGAGTTTTATATGTTCAAGGTTATTCAAGGCCTTAAGCCCTTTACATCCAGCACAATTCAAAAGAAACATATATTTGGATTGGGTAATAAACTGTATTTCCTTATATGGTGAGATTAACTTTGTAATAGAGCTCAGATACTTTGCTTGAGGTTTCAAAATATTGATGCTTTAAGGATAGAGATAGGAAAGATACATTTTCAAATGTATGGTTCGCTATTTAAAAGAACATGTTTCTGTATATAAAAAGTGTTCTCTGTACTGCTTAGTACGATCACATTTTAATCGCTTTTTCCAGATGAAAGTCTGAGGGGGCAGCAACGGAACTATTGAGTATTTCTCCTCCTGCCTGAATTTTCCCCTGGTGAGATGAGATCAAGGGGCTCTAAGTCATTCATGTTTCTAGTCCCATATGCATGGTAATTTAATGCGCAAGAGAAAATGTTTAGTAGATAATGTGCTAGGAGAAAGCTTGAGGTTTGTAAATCATACAGATAGCTGTACTCAGTTCTCTCATACGTCAACCTGAAGAACTCCAACTACAGATGTAGCAAGTCTTACTATTTTCCGCACTGGGACAAACCAAAGGGATTATAGCTGTGTGTGGTCTAAAATGGAAGCATGGACCCCAAACAGCACAATCTCCGCACCCGTAGCTGTTTCAGCCGGTGCACCAGAGACCGCAAGTCTGGCTATATCTGCACTGCAGACGAACAAGCAAACGTCTCCGGCGCCGGGGGTAGTGTCTACCGCGATGGAACTACGGGGAGCCCATGCTTCTGAATGGGTCCCCCCTGCAGCATTTATCCATCGTGCCATAACCGCCTGGTGCCGTCACCAAAGGATTGTTCTGCTTAGTACATCTGTAGGTGTTACAGGCTGTCCAAATCTAAACTCCATTCCACAAATGTTTCCCGAGCAGAAAAAAATTAAGGAAACTCTGCGAAAATACTGAAATTATCGTAATTGTAGCAAGGGAGCGATATAGAAGATAGGAGCACAGACTGGCCACTCGGAATTTCAAGAAAATAAATATTTAGCTGGTGCTTTATTGTACAGAGTATGTCTGCCACAACTTCTGCCAATAAAGACGCAAGAATAAAAAAATGGGGCGATCTGCCAAAGGGGCTGGTGCCTTGATACGTAACGATCATGTTCTCTATATTTTAGGCGGCATACCTCTTTAGCAAATACTGCTTCTGTCTGCCACATACAATGTATTTTCTTGTTGTAGCGAGGGAGCCCCACCCTCAGTGACCGCACTCGCGATTGAAGAACCTCGCTAAATTTGCAGTTTGTCCACACTTCGAAAAATGTCACTTAAAAAAGTTTGCAAGGAGTTCACGAAGTAGAAAAAGCCTAAAATATGAGCAAGTCCTGTTTAGTTGAGTGCCCATTGACTTGTATATCTCCCAAAGCACCACACCACCGTATGAGAAAAACATGGGCAAAGTGAATTTGGGCAAGTTCACACATATTTAGACGATATAGGCTGCTCCATGTAACATGGGGCAGGTGACCTGATGTTGAAAGGAGAATGTGATGGAGTCTGAGTTGATGACTGTTTGAGAGATGATTCCCAACGCTGATTGGGGTTCATGAGGGGTCTCCCCCCAAAAAAAAAATATATTTATATAGGGCCATTCAGTAACATGTGAGATAATAATAAAACATAATAATATAACACATAATGGGAATAAGCACTTGACACATAAAAGTAACAGAAAGTTCCTGCCTGAAGAGCTTACAATGGAAGTGGAAAGTAGGAAGAATGTACAGAGACGTTAGGAGGGTATTCTGGCAAGTGTGCCTGCAAGGGGCCATGGTCCATGTATGAGATGTATACAGTGACAAGAAAAAGTTTGTGAACCCCATGGGATTGTCACATTTCAAACCTAAAAAGTTTTTAGATCTTAATCGAAGTCCTAATAATAGATCAAGATAACCCGATCAAACAAATGAGACAAAAACATGATACTTTTTCAACATTTATTTATCCGCAAATGATTAAACATTCAATATCCATGTGCGAAAAAGTATGTGACCCTTTAGATTCAATACCTGGTGGCACCCCCTTGAGCAGCAATTACTTCAACTAAGCATTTCCTGTAACTGCTGGATAGTCTCTCACTTCGGTTTTGAGGCATTAGGGCCCATTCCTACTTACAGCACTGCTTCAACTCTGTGACATTTGAGGGCTTCCTTGCATGGACCGCTCGCTTCAGACCCTGCCACAACATTTTGATGGGGCTTAGGTCTGGACTTTTACTAGGCCATTCTAAAATACTGAATTATTTATACTGCAACCATTCTTTTGAAGATCTGCTTGTATGTGTAGGATCATTGTTTTGCTGTTACCCCCTTTCGTTTCAGCTTCAGCTCACGGACGGATGTCCTGGCATTCTCCTCTAGAATCTTCTGATACAATGCAGAATTCATGGTTGTGTCAATGATGGCAAGCCGTCCAGGTCCTGAGGCAGCAAAGCAGCTCCAAACCATCACACTCCCACCACCATGCTTGACTGTTGGGATGAGGTGGTTCTGTTAAAAAAACAGTTTGGTTTTCACCAAGCATAACATTGAGGCCAAAAAGTTCAACCTTTGACTTGTCTGTCTAGAGAATATTGTTCACTCAGTCTTGTGGATCATCTATGTGCTCTTTGAACTTCAGACGAGCAGCAAAGTTCTTTTTAGAGAGCCGTGGTTTCCTCCTTGCTATCCTTCCATGGACACCATTCTTGTTTAGTCTTTTTCTGATAGTTGAGTAACAAACACTCACATTAGCCAAGGCGAGAGTGGCCTGCAGATCCTTGGATGTTATTCTGAGGTTCTTTGGGACTTCCTGGATGATTTGCGGGGTGGTTCTTGGAGCGATTTTGGTAAGAGAACCACTCCTGGGTAGAGTGACTATAGCCTGACAGTGGATTGATAGAGCCCCAACTCCTTAGACATGGTTTTGTAACCCTTTCTAGACTGATGAACATCAATAGTTGCTTTTCTGAGGTCCTTAGAGATTTCTTTTGATCGTGGCATAACGTGTTTCCACACACCTGTATGGTGAACACCAAACTCACAAAGTTTGATATTTACATAGGGTGGGGCCTCCCAAACTCGCAGCTAAAGATCTACCCAATTATTTAAACATCTGATTCTAATGATCCCCTTTAGTTGAGGTGATAAAACCAGGATTTCATTTACTTTTGCACATACTGTACCCTGACTTTTAATTACCCATTGTTTGTCTAATTCATGCATCATTTTGTTTCAAAAGATATGGAATTGGTTAATATAAACCCTAATGAATATTTAAGAAAAGACTGATTTTTATTCAAGATGGTTATCATGGAAAAGCTATGGAAGTTCTGTAATCATTGGGGTTCACAAATATTTTCTCGCCACTATACTACCAGCCATGGAGCTACCCATATGCTTCATTATAGAGGTGTGTTTTAAGATTGGAGTCTGATATTGAGGGGAAGGGCATTGCAGTGGTGGGGGCAGTAAGGGATATGGCTTTATATACAGAAGGGGTAGACAGAAACATATCTTTGAGAAGAACGCTAAAGTCGGGACGGTGTATAGCGAGAAATTAGGGCTGAGATATAAGGAGGGGCAGAAGAGTGCATTTGCCTTAAAAGTGAGGAGAATTTTGTGAATAATGCAGGATTTGATAGGAAGCCAGGAGAGGGATTTCAGCAGGAGCGATGTTGAGACAGATTTAGGAGAGCGTGGAGTGATTCTAGCAGCAGCTTTTAGGATCGATTGTAGGAGAGACAGGTGAGCGGCAGGAAGGCCGGACATTAGTAGGTTACAATAGTCAGGATGGGAGAGAATGAGGGCCTGCGTTAGAGTAGAGCAGCAGAGGAAAGGGCGTATCTTTGCAATGTTACAGAGGAAAAAAGACAGGTTTTAGCTACTCTGTGAATGTGAGTCAAATGTGACACCTAGGCAGCGCAGGGCCGGTGCAAGGGTATTCAGCAATCTACAACCCCAAACCCCCCCCCCCCCAAAAAAAAAGTCGGCCCGACTTCTGCAACCAGTGGCAGGGCCCTGCTCCCCTCTGCCGTCGAGCACTTCTTGGTGAGTGGGCCCGCTTCTCGGGTAACATGCTTTGAGAGGGGGGTGATATTAATATGGGAGGGATACAGGGGAGATGAGTGTGAGAGTGGAGAGAAATGCAATGGGCAGATGTAGGGGATGAGAAAAATACGGGGGTGAGAGGGAGAGAAATAGAAGAGTTAAGAGATGGAGTGTGAGAAAGTAGAGGGAGGAGGGAAAGAGGAGAGAAATAGAGGGTGAAATAAGAAAGGGAGAAAGGTGGCAGTGAAACAGAGAGAGGGGCGGGGGAAGGCTCTCAGGTGTCCCATAGAAAGGGGCCTGGTGGTAAACTCTAGTTCTGGGCCCCGGGATTCTTGATGGAATTGCCACGGTTATATCATACTCCCGAAATCCCTGTCATATTACAGTCTCATCTTGATCAAGTAAATTACAGTGGCGACCAACTTTATTCTAACTCGGCTAGCTCTGCGTATTTCAGATTATCCCGGTGATGTGCGGTTTTGTGTCGTTTTCTCCCGGGGTGTATTGCGTTATTTTCGCGGCTGTGATTTAAGCATTTTATTCCCGCTGTCTGCAATACTGCAATGCCGTGTAAAAACGCATGGGGGCGTTTGCGAGCTGTTGTCTTTGAAGCCGAGAAATTCATGAATTGTAATGCAGTATATACTGTATAACAACAACCCCTATAACCCCTAACATACACATACAGTACTGTATATGCACATCAATGATACTATAGGCCGTCCCCTGGCGAGATGTGTTTGCAGCAGAGAGAGATCCGCTGCTCTCTCTGCGCAAACATCGGCACATTAAAAATTATTTAAAATACATTTTTATTCATAGTGTAGATGTGCAGGGGGTCTCCGGAGCTGAACCGCGTTGGTTTCAGGTCCGGGGACCCCCTGCTTCCCGAGATACAGCCCCCAACAGGGGTTGTTTTTATACAGTATATATATATATATATATATATATATATATATATACACTGCATTACAATTCATGAATTTATGCCATCTGGCGGACTCGTGAAGCATTGCAGCCTAGTAAATCCTGAACCATTATCAATTAACACATCAACCGTGCGTCAGCCGGGCATCGCATTCCAGGAACAAGCCAGGGACAAACCGGTGATTTGTAAGAATAAAGTGTGCCGCAACAGTATATGAATGTGTTTGTGTGTGTGTGTATGTAATCAAGAATGAATAGATGATACCGTTCTGTGGCTAAATAATTGCTTTATTTGTGCGAGCTTTCGAGATACACTGATCTCTTCTTCTGGCAATGCTACATTGAATAAAGCAAGCAAGGGTTTCACTTAAAAACAGTGTCTCTTGGAGTGTAATCTGTGACCAGAGCCTATCCCTCCCCCGTGTGTAGTATGTGATTTATGACAAGAGGTATTAAATAGTCCCAGAATGTTAGTGATGTAACACACACACACAGAGAGAGAGAGTGTTTGTATATTTGTATGTAAATATAAATAAATAAAGAGCCCACAGTGTATACAAGGGTTTACAGAAGTTATATGTATGTAGGTATGTATGTGTGGAGTGGGAGTGTATTTCAATGGTGTGGGTAGGTGTGGAAGTGTAAGAGGGTGTTGCATTACTAAAAGTGTTTAGATGCTATGTGGTCCCTATTGGTATATAGGGATTGAATTACATAGAGTATTTGTATGTGTAAGAGACAGCTTTGTGTGCATACATGCAGCACAGTATGTACAGACATGGCCGTTAGCACTCATGGGAAGAGAGTTCATTCGTTTCAGTAGTGACTCATAAAACTTCGGTCTCGCTAAGTGTCCCAAACAGTTGCATACATTTGTATTCATGCAACCATCTCTCTTTCGGTGTTCTAAGATTACCTTTGAGTATGGCCACCTTCAGATCATTCATCTTATTGCCGGAGTCAGGGAAATGTTCGCCGACAGGACTGTCTCTTGTTCCGCGTGTGATGCTGTGGCAATGCAGCTTCAGTCTCTTGTTTAGCCCCTGTCCCGTCTCGCCTATGTAGTAGCAGCCCCCTGGGCATTTCCGCCCTCCACCCTCATTCCCACAATGTTATACATTGGAGGGGATGTGTTCCCTACCTGTCTTCTGGTTTAAGGGGGATTCCGATATCTTCCGTGTGAAGCTCGTGACTTAGATCTGGAAGAAAGCAGTATAGGTTATTTTCGGTGTAGGTATAGGGCAGTTAAGATATGTAGGGTAAATAAGAGATCCAGAGAGAGAGAGAGAGAGAGTGTTGGTGAGAGAGAGTGTGGGTGAGAGAGTGTGGGTCAGAGACAGAGACACACACACACACAGAGGCACACACACAGAGACACACAAAGAGAGATACACACAGAGAGAGAGACACAGAGAGAGAGACAGACAGAGAGAGACACACACACACAGAGACATTTTCCTACCTTGGCCAATCCCCTGCGTCCTGGCATTAAGCCCCGCCCCCCCGGCAGCGGAGGCAGTGAGGAGGATGACCCGAGGATGCGGCAGCCCGGCTGGTGAGTACTTTCAGATGCCAGGGGGTTGGGTTTCTTACTTGAATATGTCAGACCGCTGGGGATTGGTGGAGGATGCATGGGGCGGGGCTCTGGCTCTTTGCTGCTTTCCCCCCCCACCTGGCCCACCCCCTTCCTCCCCCCGAGCCTGCTCACAGCCACTCGCGGCACTTCCTGTGCCTGCTGCTAGTGAGCGCGTGACACAGACTCTTCCCGCTCCTCTACTGGTGGCTACGCAGTGTCCCCCCTCCTGCCCCGGGTTCCCTCCCTCTCTCCCCCCCTCTCTCCCCCCCTGTCTCCCCCCCCTCTCTCCCCCCCCTCTTTCCCCCCCTCTCTCCCCCCCTTTCTCCCCCCCTCTCTCCCCCCCTCTCTCCCCCCCTCTCTCCTCCTGTCTCTCCCTCTCTCTCTCCCCCTGTCTCTCCCTCTATCCCTCTCTCTCTCTCTCTCCCTCTCCCTCTCTCCCCCGTCTCTCCCTCTCTCTCTCTCTCCCTCCCTCCCTCTCTCCCTCTCTCTCTCTCTCTCTCTCTCTCCCTCCCTCTCTCCCTCTTTCCCTCCCTCTCTCCCTCCCTCTCTCCCCCTGTCTCTCCCTCACTCTCTCCCCCTGTCTCTCCCTCACTCTCTCCCCCTGTCTCTCCCTCTCTCTCTCTCCCCTGTCTCTCCCTCTCTCTCTCCCCCTGTCTCTCCCTCTCTCTCTCTCCCCCTGTCTCTCCCTCTCTCTCTCTCCCCCTGTCTCTCCCTCTGTCTCTCCCTCTCTCTCTCCCCTGTCTCTCCCTCTCTCTCTCCCTCTGTCTCTCCCTCTCTCTCCCCCTGTCTCTCCCTCTCTCTCCCCCTGTCTCTCCCTCTCTTTCTCCCCCTGTCTCTCTCTCCCTCTCCCTGTCTCTCCCTCTTTCTCCA